>NW_026893074.1:15000-18007 GCF_033815535.1 Pezoporus flaviventris
TGTGGGAGCAGACGGCAACTGTTCGTGCTCTACTCACTGTGCAGCTGGGCAGCCGAGAGCAAGCTCCGAAGAGGGTGCATTCAAATGGACCTTTAGGTATGAAAGCGAGGAGCGACAGCAATGATGGTGACACCGTTGCAAAGCTGACTGTGTGCTGAAGATGCCCAGCACATGCTTTCCCTCCCGGCTCTTCGGATCTGGGAGCAGAAGCCAGAAGTTCGTGCACTAATCGCTGTGCTACTGGACAGATGAGAAGCAGCTTTGGAGAGGGTGCATTCAAATGTACTTTTAGGTATGAAACCGAGGAGTGACACCAATAATGGTGACAGCATTGCAAAGCAGACTCTGTGCTGAAGATGCCCCGCACATGCTTTCCCTCCTGGCTCTTCGACTGTGGGAGCAGACGGCAACCCTAACCCTAACCCTAACCCTAACCCTAACCAAACCCTAACCCTAACCCTAACCCCTAACCCTAACCCTAACCCTAACCCTAACCCCTAACCCTAACCCTAACACTTACCCTAACCCCTAACCCTAACCCTACCCCTAACACTAACCCTGCCCCTTACCCTAACCCTAACCCTAACCCCTAACCCTAACTCCTAACCCTAACCCTAACCCTAACCCTAAGCCTAAGCTTTCACCAGCTTTCCCTCCTGGCTCTTCGATTGTGGGAGCAGACGGCAACTGTTCGTGCTCTACTCACTGTGCTGCTGGGCAGCCGAGAGCAAGCTCCGAAGAGGGTGCATTCAAATGGACCTTTAGGTATGAAAGCGAGGAGCGACAGCAATGATGGTGACACCGTTGCAAAGCTGACTGTGTGCTGAAGATGCCCAGCACATGCTTTCCCTCCTGGCTCTTCGGCTCTGGGAGCAGAGGCCAGACGTTCGTGCTCTACAGACTGTGCTGCTGGGCAGCCAAGAGCAAGCTCCGTAGAGGTTGCATTCGAGTGGACTTTTAGGTATGAAACCGAGGAGCGACAGCAATGATGGTGACACCGTTGGAAAGCTGACTGTGTGCTGAAGATGCCCAGCACATGCTTTCCCTCCTGGCTCTTCGACTGTGGGAGCAGACGGCAACCGTTCGTGCTCTACTCACTGTGCTGCTAGGCAGCCGAGAGCAAGCTTCGGAGAGGGTGCATTCAAATGGACCTTAAGGTATGAAAGCGAGGAGCGACAGCAATGATGGTGACACCGTTGCAAAGCTGACTGTGTGCTGAAGATGCCCAGCACATGCTTTCTCTCCGGGCTCTTCGGCTCTGAGAGCAGAGGCCAGACGTTCGTGCTCTACTCCTGTGCTGCTGGGCAGCCAAGAGCAACGAGCAGAGAAGTTGGATTCAAATGAACTTCTCGGTATGAAAGTGAGGAGCGACAGCAATGATGGAGGCACTGTTGCAAAGCTGACTGTGTGCAGAAGATTCAGAGCACCAGCTTTCCCTCCTGGCTCTTCGATTGTGGGAGCAGACGGCAACTGTTCTTGCTCTACTCACTGTGCTGCTGGGCAGCCGAGAGCAAGCTCCGAAGAGGGTGCATTCAAATGGACCTTTAGGTATGAAAGCGAGGAGCGACAGCAATGATGGTGACACCGTTGCAAAGCTGACTGTGTGCTGAAGAAGCCCAGCACATGCTTTCCCTCCTGGCTCTTCGGGTCTGGGAGCAGAAGCCAGACGTTCGTGCGCTAATCGTTCTGCCCCTGGGCAGCCGAGAACAAACTTCGGAGAGGTTACACTCAAATGGACTTTTAAGCATGAAAGCGAGGAGCGACAGCAATGATGGTGACACCGTTGCAAAGCTGACTCTGTGCTGAAGATTCCCCGCACATGCTTTCCCTCCTCCCTCTTCGACTGTGGGAGCAGACGGCAACCCTAACCCTAACCCTAACCCTAACCCTAACCCTAACCAAACCCTAACCCTAACCCTAACCCCTAACCCTAACCCTAACCCTAACCCTAACCCCTAACCCAAACCCTAACCCTAACCCTAACCCCTAACCCTAACCCTACCCCTAACCCTAACCCTACCCATACCCTAACCCTAACCATAACCTCTAACCCTAACTCCTAACCCAAACCCTAACCCTAACCCTAAGCCTAAGCTTTCACCAGCTTTCCCTCCTGGCTCTTCGATTGTGGGAGCAGACGGCAACTGTTCGTGCTCTACTCACTGTGCAGCTGGGCAGCCGAGAGCAAGCTCCGAAGAGGGTGCATTCAAATGGACCTTTAGGTATGAAAGCGAGGAGCGACAGCAATGATGGTGACACCGTTGCATAGCTGACTGTGTGCTGAAGATGCCCAGCACCTGCTTTCCCTCCTGGCTCTTCGGATCTGGGAGCAGAAGCCAGACGTTCGTGCACTAATCGTTCTGCCCCTGGGCAGCCGAGAACAAGCTTCGGAGAGGTTGCACTCAAATGGACTTTTAAGTATGAAACCGAGGAGCGACAGCAATGATGGTGACACCGTTGCAAAGCTGACTGTGTGCTGAAGATGCCCAGCACATGCTTTTTCTCCTGGCTCTTCGGCTCTGGGAGCAGAGGCCAGACGTTCGTGCTCTAATCGCTGTGCTACTTGGCAGCTCAGAGCAAGCTCCGTAGAGGTTGCATTCTAGTGGACTTTTACATATGAAACCGAGGAGCGACAGCAATGATGGTGACACCGTTGCAAAGCTAACTGTGTGCTGAAGATGCCCAGCACATGCTTTCCCTCCTGGCTCTTCGACTGTGGGAGCAGACGGCAACCGTTCGTGCTCTACTCACTGTGCTGCTGGGCAGCCGAGAGCAAGCTCCGCTGAGGGTGCATTCAAATGGACCTTTAGGTATGAAAGTGAGGAGCGACAGCAATGATGGTGACACCGTTGCAAAGCTGACTGTGTGCTGAAGATGCCCAGCACATGCTTTCCCTCCGGGCTCTTCGGCTCTGAGAGCAGAGGCCAGACGTTCGTGCTCTACTGACTGTGCTGCTGGGCGGCCAAGAACAACGAGCAGAGACGTTGGATTCAAATGAACTTCTCGG
>NW_026893075.1:0-231082 GCF_033815535.1 Pezoporus flaviventris
TGTTTTGGGGGTGTTTTTGGCCTGTTTTGGGTCTGTTTTGAGGCTCTGACCTTGTGTCCTACAGAAGAAGCAGGATAAGGTGGTTTTGGGGTTGTTTTTGGGGTTTTTGGAGTGTTTTTGTCCTGTTTCGGGTCTGTTTCAGGGCTCTGACCCTGTATCCCACAGGACAAGCAGGACAAGGTGGTTTTGGGGTGGTTTTGTCCAATTTTTGTCATGTTTTGTGTCTTTTTTGAGGCTCTGACTTTGTGTTCCATAGGGAGAAGCAGGACAAGGTGGTTTTGGGGTGGTTTGGGGGTTTTGGAGCTGGTTTTGGGGTTTCTGGAGTGTTTTTGTCCTGTTTTGGGTCTGTTTCAGGGCTCTGACCCTGTATCCCACAGGAGAAGCAGGACAAGGTAGTTTTTGGGTGGTTTTGTCCTATTTTTGTCATGTTTTGTGTCTTTTTTGGGGCTCTGACCCTGTGTTCCATAGGAGAAGCAGGACAAGGTGGTTTTGGGTTGGTTTGGGGTTTTGGAGCTGGTTTTGGAGTGATTTGGGACATACTTGGCCTGTTTTGGGTCTGTTTCAGGGCTGTGACCCTGTATGCCATAGGAGAAGCAGGACAAGGTGGTTTTGGGGTGGTTTGGGGGTTTTGGAGCTGGTTTTGGGGTGATTTGGGTTGTACTTGGCCTGTTTTGGGTCTGTTTCAGGCCTCTGACCATGTATCCCACAGGAGAAGCAGGACAAGGTGGCCTTGGGGTGGTTTTGTCCTGCTTTGGGGGTTCTTTGGGTGCATTTTGGGACTCTGACTCAGTATGCCATAGGAGAAGCAGGACAAGGTAGTTTTGTGGGGGGTTTTGTCCTATTTTTGTCATGTTTTGTGTCTTTTTTGAGGCTCTGACTTTGTCTTCCATAGGAGAAGCAGGACAAGGTGGTTTTGGGGTGGTTTGGGGGTTTTGGAGCTGGTTTTGGGGTTTTTGGAGTGTTTTTGTCCTGTTTTGGGTCTGTTTCAGGGCTCTGACCCTGTATCCCACAGGAGAAGCAGGACAAGGAGGTTTTGGGGTGGTTTTGTCCTATCTTTGTCATCTTTTGTGTCTTTTTTGGGGCTCTGACCCTGTGTTCCATAGGAGAAGCAGGACAAGGTGGTTTTGGGGTGGTTTTGTCCTATTTTTGTCATGTTTTTTGTCTTTTTTGTGGCTCTGACCCTGTGTTCCATAGGAGAAGCAGGACAAGTTGGTTTTGGGGTGGTTTTGTCCTATTTTTGTCATGTTTTTTGTCTTTTTTGTGGCTCTGACCCTGCATCTCATAGGAGAAGCAGGAAAAGATGGTTTTGGGGCATTTTTGTTCTGTTTTAGGTCTGTTTTGGGGCCCTGACACTGTGTCCTACAGAAGAAGCAGGACAAGGTGGTTTGGGTTGGTTTGGGGGTTTTGGAGCTGGTTTTGGGGTTTCTGGAGTGTTTTTGTCCTGTTTTGGGTCTGTTTCAGGCCTCTGACCCTGTATCCCCACAGGAGAAGCAGGACAAGGAGGTTTTGGGGCTTTTTTGTTCTGTTTTAGGGTCTGTTTTGGGGCCCTGACACTGTATCTCATAGCAGAAGGAGGACAAGGTGGTTTTGTCCTGCTTTTTGGGGTGTTTTGGAGTGTTTTTGCCTGTTTTGGGTCTGTTTTGAGGCCTCTGACCTTGTGTCCTACTGAAGAAGCAGGGACAAGGTGGTTTTGGGTTGGTTTTGGGGTTTTTGGAGTGTTTTTGTCCTGTTTTGGGTCTGTTTCAGGGCTCTGACCCTGTATCCCACAGGACAAGCAGGACAAGGAGGTTTTGGGGTGGTTTTGTCCAATTTTTGTCATGTTTTGTGTCTTTTTTGAGGCTCTGACTTTGTGTTCCATAGGAGAAGCAGGACAAGTTGGTTTTGGGGTGGTTTGGGGGTTTTGGAGCTGGTTTTGGGGTTTTTGGAGTGTTTTTGTCCTGTTTTGGGTCTGTTTCAGGGCTCTGACCCTGTATCCCACAGGAGAAGCAGGACAAGGAGGTTTTGGGGTGGTTTTGTCCAATTTCTGTCATGTTTTGTGTCTTTTTTGAGGCTCTGACCCTGTGTTCCATAGGAGAAGCAGGACAAGGTGGTTTTGGGGTGGTTTGGGGTTTTGGAGCTGGTTTTGGGGTTTTTGGAGTGTTTTTGTCCTGTTTTGGGTCTGTTTCAGGGCTCTGACCCTGTATCCCACAGGAGAAGCAGGACAAGGTAGGTTTTTGGGTGGTTTTTCTCCTATTTTTGTCATGTTTTGTGTCTTTTTTGGGGCTCTGACCCTGTGTTCCATAGGAGAAGCAGGACAAGTTGGTTTTGGGGTGGTTTTGTCCTATTTTTGTCATGTTTTTTGTCTTTTTTTTGTGGCTCTAACCCTGCATCTCATAGGAGAAGCAGGATAAGATGGTTTTGGGGCATTTTTGTTCTGTTTTAGGTCTGTTTTGCGGCCCTGACACCGTATATCATAGCAGAAGGAGGACAAGGACGTTTTGTCCTGCTTTTGGGGTGTTTTGGGGTTTTTTTGCCTGTTTTGGGTCTGTTTTGAGGCTCTGACCCTGTGTCCTACAGAAGAAGCAGGACAAGGTGGTTTTGGGTTGGTTTGGGGGTTTTGGAGCTGGTTTTGGGGTTTCTGGAGTGTTTTTGTCCTGTTTTGGGTCTGTTTCAGGCCTCTGACCCTGTATCCCACAGGAGAAGCAGGACAAGGAGGTTTTGGGGCTTTTTTGTTCTGTTTTTAGGTCTGTTTTGGGGCCCTGACACTGTATCTCATAGCAGAAGGAGGACAAGGTGGTTTTGTCCTGCTTTTTGGGATGTTTTGGGGTGTTTTTGGCCTGTTTTGGGTCTGTTTTGAGGCTCTGACCTTGTGTCCTACAGAAGAAGCAGGACAAGGTGGTTTTGGGTTGTTTTTGGGGTTTTTGGAGTGTTTTTGTCCTGTTTCGGGTCTGTTTCAGGGCTCTGACCCTGTATCCCACAGGACAAGCAGGACAAGGTGGTTTTGGGGTGGTTTTGTCCAATTTTTGTCATGTTTTGTGTCTTTTTTGAGGCTCTGACTTTGTGTTCCATAGGAGAAGCAGGACAAGGTGGTTTTGGGGTGGTTTGGGGGTTTTGGAGCTGGTTTTGGGGTTTCTGGAGTGTTTTGTCCTGTTTTGGGTCTGTTTCAGGGCTCTGACCCTGTATCCCACAGGAGAAGCAGGACAAGGTAGTTTTTGGGTGGTTTTGTCCTATTTTTGTCATGTTTTGTGTCTTTTTTGGGGCTCTGACCCTGTGTTCCATAGGAGAAGCAGGACAAGGTGGTTTTGGGTTGGTTTGGGGGTTTTGGAGCTGGTTTTGGAGTGATTTGGGACATACTTGGCCTGTTTTGGGTCTGTTTCAGGGCTGTGACCCTGTATGCCATAGGAGAAGCAGGACAAGGTGGTTTTGGGGTGGTTTGGGGGTTTTGGAGCTGGTTTTGGGGTGATTTGGGTTGTACTTGGCCTGTTTTGGGTCTGTTTCAGGCCTCTGACCATGTATCCCACAGGAGAAGCAGGACAAGGTGGCCTTGGGGTGGTTTTGTCCTGCTTTGGGGGTTCTTTGGGTGCGTTTTGGGACTCTGACTCAGTATGCCATAGGAGAAGCAGGACAAGGTAGTTTTGGGGGGGTTTTGTCCTATTTTTGTCATGTTTTGTGTCTTTTTTGAGGCTCTGACTTTGTCTTCCATAGGAGAAGCAGGACAAGGTGGTTTTGGGGTGGTTGGGGGGTTTTGGAGCTGGTTTTGGGGTTTTTGGAGTGTTTTTGTCCTGTTTTGGGTCTGTTTCAGGGCTCTGACCCTGTATCCCACAGGAGAAGCAGGACAAGGAGGTTTTGGGGTGGTTTTGTCCTATCTTTGTCATCTTTTGTGTCTTTTTTGGGGCTCTGACCCTGTGTTCCATAGGAGAAGCAGGACAAGGTGGTTTTGGGGTGGTTTTGTCCTATTTTTGTCATGTTTTTTGTCTTTTTTGTGGCTCTGACCCTGTGTTCCATAGGAGAAGCAGGACAAGTTGGTTTTGGTGTTTTGTCCTATTTTTGTCATGTTTTTTGTCTTTTTTGTGGCTCTGACCCTGCATCTCATAGGAGAAGCAGGAAAGATGGTTTTGGGGCATTTTGTTCTGTTTTAGGTCTGTTTTGGGGCCCTGACACTGTGTCCTACAGAAGAAGCAGGACAAGGTGGTTTTGGGTTGGTTTGGGGGTTTGGAGCTGGTTTTGGGGTTTCTGGAGTGTTTTTGTCCTGTTTTGGGGTCTGTTTCAGGCCTCTGACCCTGTATCCCACAGGAGAAGCAGGACAAGGAGGTTTTGGGGCTTTTTTGTTCTGTTTTAGGTCTGTTTTGGGGCCCTGACACTGTATCTCATAGCAGAAGGAGGACAAGGTGGTTTTGTCCTGCTTTTTGGGGTGTTTTGGAGTGTTTTTTGGCCTGTTTTGGGTCTGTTTTGAGGCTCTGACCTTGTGTCCTACAGAAGAAGCAGGACAAGGTGGGTTTTGGGTTGGTTTTGGGGTTTTTGGAGTGTTTTTGTCCTGTTTTGGGTCTGTTTCAGGGCTCTGACCCTGTATCCCACAGGAGAAGCAGGACAAGGAGGTTTTGGGGTGGTTTTGTCCAATTTCTGTCATGTTTTTGTGTCTTTTTTGAGGCTCTGACCCTGTGTTCCATAGGAGAAGCAGGACAAGGTGGTTTTGGGGTGGTTTGGGGATTTTGGAGCTGGTTTTGGGGTTTTTGGAGTGTTTTTGTCCTGTTTTGGGTCTGTTTCAGGGCTCTGACCCTGTATCCCACAGGAGAAGCAGGACAAGGTAGTTTTGGGTGGTTTTCTCCTATTTTTGTCATGTTTTGTGTCTTTTTTGGGGCTCTGACCCTGTGTTCCATAGGAGAAGCAGGACAAGTTGGTTTTGGGGTGGTTTTGTCCTATTTTTGTCATGTTTTTTGTCTTTTTTTTGTGGCTCTAACCCTGCATCTCATAGGAGAAGCAGGATAAGATGGTTTTGGGGCATTTTTGTTCTGTTTTAGGTCTGTTTTGCGGCCCTGACACCGTATATCATAGCAGAAGGAGGACAAGGACGTTTTGTCCTGCTTTTTGGGGTGTTTTGGGGTTTTTTTTGCCTGTTTTGGGTCTGTTTTGAGGCTCTGACCCTGTGTCCTACAGAAGAAGCAGGACAAGGTGGTTTTGGGTTGGTTTGGGGGTTTTGGAGCTGGTTTTGGGGTTTCTGGAGTGTTTTTGTCCTGTTTTGGGTCTGTTTCAGGCCTCTGACCCTGTATCCCACAGGAGAAGCAGGACAAGGAGGTTTTGGGGCTTTTTTGTTCTGTTTTAGGTCTGTTTTGGGGCCCTGACACTGTATCTCATAGCAGAAGGAGGACAAGGTGGTTTTGTCCTGCTTTTTGGGGTGTTTTGGAGTGTTTTTGGCCTGTTTTGGGTCTGTTTTGAGGCTCTGACCTTGTGTCCTACAGAAGAAGCAGGACAAGGTGGTTTTGGGTTGGTTTTGGGGTTTTTGGAGTGTTTTTGTCCTGTTTTGGGTCTGTTTCAGGGCTCTGACCCTGTATCCCACAGGAGAAGCAGGACAAGGAGGTTTTGGGGTGGTTTTGTCCAATTTCTGTCATGTTTTGTGTCTTTTTTGAGGCTCTGACCCTGTGTTCCATAGGAGAAGCAGGACAAGGTGGTTTTGGGGTGGTTGGGGATTTTGGAGCTGGTTTTGGGGTTTTTGGAGTGTTTTTGTCCTGTTTTGGGTCTGTTTACAGGGCTCTGACCCTGTATCCCACAGGAGAAGCAGGACAAGGTAGTTTTTGGGTGGTTTTCTCCTATTTTTGTCATGTTTTGTGTCTTTTTTGGGGCTCTGACCCTGTGTTCCATAGGAGAAGCAGGACAAGTTGGTTTTGGGGTGGTTTTGTCCTATTTTTGTCATGTTTTTGTCTTTTTTTTGTGGCTCTAACCCTGCATCTCATAGGAGAAGCAGGATAAGATGGTTTTGGGGCATTTTTGTTCTGTTTTAGGTCTGTTTTGCGGCCCTGACACCGTATATCATAGCAGAAGGAGGACAAGGACGTTTTGTCCTGCTTTTTGGGGTGTTTTGGGTTTTTTTTTTGCCTGTTTTGGGTCTGTTTTGAGGCTCTGACCCTGTGTCCTACAGAAGAAGCAGGACAAGGTGGTTTTGGGTTGGTTTGGGGGTTTTGGAGCTGGTTTTGGGGTTTCTGGAGTGTTTTTGTCCTGTTTTGGGTCTGTTTCAGGCCTCTGACCCTGTATCCCACAGGAGAAGCAGGACAAGGAGGTTTTGGGGCTTTTTTGTTCTGTTTTAGGTCTGTTTTGGGGCCCTGACACTGTATCTCATAGGCAGAAGGAGGACAAGGTGGTTTTGTCCTGCTTTTTGGGATGTTTTGGGGTGTTTTTGGCCTGTTTTGGGGTCTGTTTTGAGGCTCTGACCTTGTGTCCTACAGAAGAAGCAGGACAAGGTGGTTTTGGGTTGTTTTTGGGGTTTTTGGAGTGTTTTTGTCCTGTTTCGGGTCTGTTTCAGGGCTCTGACCCTGTATCCCACAGGACCAAGCAGGACAAGGTGGTTTTGGGGTGGTTTTGTCCAATTTTTGTCATGTTTTGTGTCTTTTTTGAGGCTCTGACTTTGTGTTCCATAGGAGAAGCAGGACAAGGTGGTTTTGGGGTGGTTTGGGGGTTTTAGAGCTGGTTTTGGGGTTTCTGGAGTGTTTTTGTCCTGTTTTGGGTCTGTTTCAGGGCTCTGACCCTGTATCCCACAGGAGAAGCAGGACAAGGTAGTTTTTGGGTGGTTTTGTCCTATTTTTGTCATGTTTTGTGTCTTTTTTGGGGCTCTGACCCTGTGTTCCATAGGAGAAGCAGGACAAGGTGGTTTTGGGTTGGTTTGGGGGTTTTGGAGCTGGTTTTGGAGTGATTTGGGACATACTTGGCCTGTTTTGGGTCTGTTTCAGGGCTGTGACCCTGTATGCCATAGGAGAAGCAGGACAAGGTGGTTTTGGGGTGGTTTGGGGGTTTTGGAGCTGGTTTTGGGGTGATTTGGGTTGTACTTGGCCTGTTTTGGGTCTGTTTCAGGCCTCTGACCATGTATCCCACAGGAGAAGCAGGACAAGGTGGCCTTGGGGTGGTTTGTCCCTGCTTTGGGGGTTCTTTGGGTGCGTTTTGGGACTCTGACTCAGTATGCCATAGGAGAAGCAGGACAAGGTAGTTTTGGGGGGTTTTGTCCTATTTTTGTCATGTTTTGTGTCTTTTTTGAGGCTCTGACTTTGTCTTCCATAGGAGAAGCAGGACAAGGTGGTTTTGGGGTGGTTGGGGGTTTTGGAGCTGGTTTTGGGGTTTTTGGAGTGTTTTTGTCCTGTTTTGGGTCTGTTTCAGGGCTCTGACCTGTATCCCACAGGAGAAGCAGGACAAGGAGGTTTTGGGGTGGTTTTGTCCTATCTTTGTCATCTTTTGTGTCTTTTTTGGGCTCTGACCCTGTGTTCCATAGGAGAAGCAGGACAAGGTGGTTTTGGGGTGGTTTTGTCCTATTTTTGTCATGTTTTTTGTCTTTTTTGTGGCTCTGACCCTGTGTTCCATAGGAGAAGCAGGACAAGGAGGTTTTGGGGTGGTTTTGTCCTATTTTTGTCATGTTTTTTGTCTTTTTTGTGGCTCTGACCCTGCATCTCATAGGAGAAGCAGGAAAAGATGGTTTGGGGGCATTTTTGTTCTGTTTTAGGTCTGTTTTGGGGCCCTGACACTGTGTCCTACAGAAGAAGCAGGACAAGGTGGTTTTGGGTTGGTTTGGGGGTTTTGGAGCTGGTTTTGGGGTTTCTGGAGTGTTTTGTCCTGTTTTGGGTCTGTTTCAGGCCTCTGACCCTGTATCCCACAGGAGAAGCAGGACAAGGAGGTTTTGGGGCTTTTTTGTTCTGTTTTAGGTCTGTTTTGGGGCCCTGACACTGTATCTCATAGCAGAAGGAGGACAAGGTGGTTTTGTCCTGCTTTTTGGGGTGTTTTGGGGTGTTTTTGGCCTGTTTTGGGTCTGTTTTGAGGCTCTGACCTTGTGTCCTACAGAAGAAGCAGGACAAGGTGGTTTTGGGTTGGTTTTGGGGTTTTTGGAGTGTTTTTGTCCTGTTTTGGGTCTGTTTCAGGGCTCTGACCCTGTATCCCACAGGAGAAGCAGGACAAGGAGGTTTTGGGGTGGTTTTGTCCAATTTTTGTCATGTTTTGTGTCTTTTTTGAGGCTCTGACTTTGTGTTCCATAGGAGAAGCAGGACAAGTTGGTTTTGGGGTGGTTTGGGGGTTTTGGAGCTGGTTTTGGGGTTTTTGGAGTGTTTTTGTCCTGTTTTGGGTCTGTTTCAGGGCTCTGACCCTGTATCCCACAGGAGAAGCAGGACAAGGAGGTTTGGGGTGGTTTTGTCCAATTTTTGTCATGTTTTGTGTCTTTTTTGAGGCTCTGACTTTGTGTTCCATAGGAGAAGCAGGACAAGTTGGTTTTGGGGTGGTTTGGGGTTTTGGAGCTGGTTTTGGGGTTTTTGGAGTGTTTTTGTCCTGTTTTGGGTCTGTTTCAGGGCTCTGACCCTGTATCCCACAGGAGAAGCAGGACAAGGTAGTTTTTGGGTGGTTTTCTCCTATTTTTGTCATGTTTTGTGTCTTTTTTGGGGCTCTGACCCTGTGTTCCATAGGAGAAGCAGGACAAGTTGGTTTTGGGGTGGTTTTGTCCTATTTTTGTCATGTTTTTTGTCTTTTTTTTTGTGGCTCTAACCCTGCATCTCATAGGAGAAGCAGGATAAGATGGTTTTGGGGCATTTTTGTTCTGTTTTAGGTCTGTTTTGCGGCCCTGACACCGTATATCATAGCAGAAGGAGGACAAGGACGTTTTGTCCTGCTTTTTGGGGTGTTTTGGGGTGTTTTTTTCCTGTTTTGGGTCTGTTTTGAGGCTCTGACCCTGTGTCCTACAGAAGAAGCAGGACAAGGGGTTTTGGGTTGGTTTGGGGGTTTTGGAGCTGGTTTTGGGGTTTCTGGAGTGTTTTTGTCCTGTTTTGGGTCTGTTTCAGGCCTCTGACCCTGTATCCCACAGGAGAAGCAGGACAAGGAGGTTTTGGGGGTTTTTTGTTCTGTTTTAGGTCTGTTTTGGGGCCCTGACACTGTATCTCATAGCAGAAGGAGGACAAGGTGGTTTTGTCCTGCTTTTGGGGTGTTTGGGGTGTTTTTGGCCTGTTTTGGGTCTGTTTTGAGGCTCTGACCTTGTGTCCTATAGAAGAAGCAGGACAAGGTGGTTTTGGGTTGGTTTGGGGGTTTTTGGAGTGTTTTTGTCCTGTTTTGGGTCTGTTTCAGGGCTCTGACCCTGTATCCCACAGGAGAAGCAGGACAAGGAGGTTTTGGGGTGGTTTTGTCCTATCTTTGTCATGTTTTGTGTCTTTTTTGGGGCTCTGACCCTGTGTTCCATAGGAGAAGCAGGACAAGGTGGTTTTGGGTTGGTTTGGGGGTTTTGGAGCTGGTTTTGGAGTGATTTGGGACATACTTGGCCTGTTTTGGGTCTGTTTCAGGGCTGTGACCCTGTATCCCACAGGAGAAGCAGGACAAGGTGGTTTTGGGGTGGTTTTGTCCAATTTTTGTCATGTTTTGTGTCTTTTTTGAGGCTCTGACCCTGTGTTCCATAGGAGAAGCAGGACAAGTTGGTTTTGCGGTGGTTTGGGGGTTTTGGAGCTGGTTTTGGGGTTTTTGGAGTTTTTTTGTCCTGTTTTGGGTCTGTTTCAATGCTCTGACCCTGTATCCCACAGGAGAAGCAGGACAAGGTAGTTTTTGGGTGGTTTTGTCCTATTTTTGTCATGTTTTGTGTCTTTTTGGGGCTCTGACCCTGTGTTCCATAGGAGAAGCAGGACAAGTTGGTTTTGGGGTGTTTTGTTCTATTTTTGTTTGTCTTTTTTGAGGCTCTGACCCTGCATCTCATAGGAGAAGCAGGAAAAGATGGTTTTGGGGCATTTTTGTTCTGTTTTAGGTCTGTTTTGGGGCCCTGACACTGTATCTCATAGCAGAAGGAGGACAAGGTGGTTTTGTCCTGCTTTTTGGGATGTTTTGGGGTGTTTTTGGCCTGTTTTGGGTCTGTTTTGAGGCTCTGACCTTGTGTCCTATAGAAGAAGCAGGACAAGGTGGTTTTGGGTTGGTTTTGGGGTTTTTGGAGTGTTTTTGTCCTGTTTTGGGTCTGTTTCAGGGCTCTGACCCTGTATCCCACAGGAGAAGCAGGACAAGGTAGTTTTTGGGTGGTTTTCTCCTATTTTGGTCATGTTTTGTGTCTTTTTTGGGGCTCTGACCCTGTGTTCCATAGGAGAAGCAGGACAAGTTGGTTTTGGGGTGGTTTTGTCCTATTTTTGTCATGTTTTTTGTCTTTTTTTTGTGGCTCTAAACCCTGCATCTCATAGAAGAAGCAGGATAAGATGGTTTTGGGGCATTTTTGTTCTGTTTTAGGTCTGTTTTGCGGCCCTGACACCGTATATCATAGCAGAAGGAGGACAAGGACGTTTTGTCCTGCTTTTTTGGGGTGTTTTGGGGTGTTTTTTGCCTGTTTTGGGTCTGTTTTGAGGCTCTGACCCTGTGTCCTACAGAAGAAGCAGGACAAGGTGGTTTTGGGTTGGTTTGGGGGTTTTGGAGCTGGTTTTGGGGTTTCTGGAGTGTTTTTGTCCTGTTTTGGGTCTGTTTCAGGCCTCTGACCCTGTATCCCACAGGAGAAGCAGGACAAGGAGGTTTTGGGGGTTTTTTGTTCTGTTTTAGGTCTGTTTTGGGGCCCTGACACTGTATCTCATAGCAAAGGAGGACAAGGTGGTTTTGTCCTGCTTTTTGGGGTGTTTTGGGGTGTTTTTGGCCTGTTTTGGGTCTGTTTTGAGGCTCTGACCTTGTGTCCTATAGAAGAAGCAGGACAAGGTGGTTTTGGGTTGGTTTGGGGGTTTTTGGGAGTGTTTTTGTCCTGTTTTGGGTCTGTTTCAGGGCTCTGACCCTGTATCCCACAGGAGAAGCAGGACAAGGAGGTTTTGGGGTGGTTTTGTCCTATCTTTGTCATGTTTTGTGTCTTTTTTGGGGCTCTGACCCTGTGTTCCATAGGAGAAGCAGGACAAGGTGGTTTTGGGTTGGTTTGGGGGTTTGGAGCTGGTTTTGGAGTGATTTGGGACATACTTGGCCTGTTTTGGGTCTGTTTCAGGCCTCTGACCCTGTATCCCACAGGAGAAGCAGGACAAGGTAGTTTTTGGGGTGGTTTTGTCCTATTTTTGTCATGTTTTGTGTCTTTTTTGGGGCTCTGACCCTGTGTTCCATAGGAGAAGCAGGACAAGGTGGTTTTGGGTTGGTTTTGGGGTTTCTGGAGTGTTTTTGTCCTGTTTTGGGTCTGTTTCAGGGCTCTGACCCTGTATCCCACAGGAGAAGCAGGACAAGGAGGTTTTGGGGTGGTTTTGTCCTATCTTTGTCATTTTTTGTGTCTTTTTTGGGGCTCTGACCCTGTGTTCCATAGGAGAAGCAGGACAAGGTGGTTTTGGGTTGGTTTGGGGGTTTTGGAGCTCGTTTTGGAGTGCTTTGGGACATACTTGGCCTGTTTTGGGTCTGTTTCAGGGCTGTGACCCTGTATGCCATAGGAGAAGCAGGACAAGGTGGTTTTGGGGTGGTTTGGGGGTTTTGGAGCTGGTTTTGGGGTGATTTGGGTTGTACTTGGCCTGTTTTGGGTCTGTTTCAGGCCTCTGACCATGTATCCCACAGGAGAAGCAGGACAAGGTGGCCTTGGGGTGGTTTTGTCCTGCTTTGGGGGTTCTTTGGGTGCGTTTTGGGACTCTGACTCAGTATGCCATAGGAGAAGCAGGACAAGGTAGTTTTGGGGGGGTTTTGTCCTATTTTTGTCATGTTTTGTGTCTTTTTTGAGGCTCTGACTTTGTCTTCCATAGGAGAAGCAGGACAAGTTGGTTTTGGGGTGGTTTGGGGGTTTTGGAGCTGGTTTTGGGGTTTTTGGAGTGGTTTTGTCCTGTTTTGGGTCTGTTTCAGGGCTCTGACCCTGTATCCCACAGGAGAAGCAGGACAAGGAGGTTTTGGGGTGGTTTTGTCCAATTTTTGTCATGTTTTGTGTCTTTTTTGAGGCTCTGACCCTGTGTTCCATAGGAGAAGCAGGACAAGGTGGTTTTGGGGTGGTTTGGGGATTTTGGAGCTGGTTTTGGGGTTTTTGGAGTGTTTTTGTCCTGTTTTGGGTCTGTTTCAGGGCTCTGACCCTGTATCCCACAGGAGAAGCAGGACAAGGTAGTTTTTGGGTGGTTTTCTCCTATTTTGGTCATGTTTTGTGTCTTTTTTGGGGCTCTGACCCTGTGTTCCATAGGAGAAGCAGGACAAGTTGGTTTTGGGGTGGTTTTGTCCTATTTTTGTCATGTTTTTTGTCTTTTTTTTGTGGCTCTAACCCTGCATCTCATAGGAGAAGCAGGATAAGATGGTTTTGGGGCATTTTTGTTCTGTTTTAGGTCTGTTTTGCGGCCCTGACACCGTATATCATAGCAGAAGGAGGACAAGGACGTTTTGTCCTGCTTTTTGGGGTGTTTTGGGGTGTTTTTTGCCTGTTTTGGGTCTGTTTTGAGGCTCTGACCCTGTGTCCTACAGAAGAAGCAGGACAAGGTGGTTTTGGGTTGGTTTGGGGGTTTTGGAGCTGGTTTTGGGGTTTCTGGAGTGTTTTTGTCCTGTTTTGGGTCTGTTTCAGGCCTCTGACCCTGTATCCCACAGGAGAAGCAGGACAAGGAGGTTTTGGGGGTTTTTTGTTCTGTTTTAGGTCTGTTTTGGGGCCCTGACACTGTATCTCATAGCAGAAGGAGGACAAGGTGGTTTTGTCCTGCTTTTTGGGGTGTTTTGGGGGTGTTTTTGGCCTGTTTTGGGTCTGTTTTGAGGCTCTGACCTTGTGTCCTATAGAAGAAGCAGGACAAGGTGGTTTTGGGTTGGTTTGGGGGTTTTGGAGTGTTTTTGTCCTGTTTTGGGTCTGTTTCAGGGCTCTGACCCTGTATCCCACAGGAGAAGCAGGACAAGGAGGTTTTGGGGTGGTTTTGTCCTATCTTTGTCATGTTTTGTGTCTTTTTTGGGGCTCTGACCCTGTGTTCCATAGGAGAAGCAGGACAAGGTGGTTTTGGGTTGTTTTTGGGGTTTTTGGAGTGTTTTTGTCCTGTTTCGGGTCTGTTTCAGGGCTCTGACCCTGTATCCCACAGGACAAGCAGGACAAGGTGGTTTTGGGGTGGTTTTGTCCAATTTTTGTCATGTTTTGTGTCTTTTTTGAGGCTCTGACCCTGTGTTCCATAGGAGAAGCAGGACAAGGTGGTTTTGGGGTGGTTTGGGGGTTTTGGAGCTGGTTTTGGGGTTTCTGGAGTGTTTTTGTCCTGTTTTGGGTCTGTTTCAGGGCTCTGACCCTGTATCCCACTGGAGAAGCAGGACAAGGTAGTTTTTGGGTGGTTTTGTCCTATTTTTGTCATGTTTTGTGTCTTTTTTGGGGCTCTGACCCTGTGTTCCATAGGAGAAGCAGGACAAGGTGGTTTTGGTTGGTTTGGGGGTTTTGGAGCTGGTTTTGGAGTGATTTGGGACATACTTGGCCTGTTTTGGGTCTGTTTCAGGGCTGTGACCCTGTATGCCATAGGAGAAGCAGGACAAGGTGGTTTTGGGGTGGTTTGGGGGTTTTGGAGCTGGTTTTGGGGTGATTTGGGTTGTACTTGGCCTGTTTTGGGTCTGTTTCAGGCCTCTGACCATGTATCCCACAGGAGAAGCAGGACAAGGTGGCCTTGGGGTGGTTTTGTCCTGCTTTGGGGGTTCTTTGGGTGCGTTTTGGGACTCTGACTCAGTATGCCATAGGAGAAGCAGGACAAGGTAGTTTTGGGGGGGTTTTGTCCTATTTTTGTCATGTTTTGTGTCTTTTTTGAGGCTCTGACTTTGTGTTCCATAGGAGAAGCAGGACAAGTTGGTTTTGGGGTGTTTGGGGGTTTTGGAGCTGGTTTTGGGGTTTTTGGAGTGTTTTTGTCCGGTTTTGGGTCTGTTTCAGGGCTCTGACCCTGTATCCCACAGGAGAAGCAGGACAAGGAGGTTTTGGGGTGGTTTTGTCCTATCTTTGTCATCTTTTGTGTCTTTTTTGGGGCTCTGACCCTGTGTTCCATAGGAGAAGCAGGACAAGGTGGTTTTGGGGTGGTTTTGTCCTATTTTTGTCATGTTTTTTGTCTTTTTTGTGGCTCTGACCCTGTGTTCCATAGGAGAAGCAGGACAAGGAGGTTTTGGGGTGGTTTTGTCCTATTTTTGTCATGTTTTTTGTCTTTTTTGTGGCTCTGACCCTGCATCTCATAGGAGAAGCAGGAAAAGATGGTTTGGGGCATTTTTGTTCTGTTTTAGGTCTGTTTTGGGGGCCCTGACACTGTGTCCTACAGAAGAAGCAGGACAAGGTGGTTTTGGGTTGGTTTGGGGGTTTTGGAGCTGGTTTTGGGGTTTCTGGAGTGTTTTTGTCCTGTTTTGGTCTGTTTCAGGCCTCTGACCCTGTATCCCACAGGAGAAGCAGGACAAGGAGGTTTTGGGGCTTTTTTGTTCTGTTTTAGGTCTGTTTTGGGGCCCTGACACTGTATCTCATAGCAGAAGGAGGACAAGGTGGTTTTGTCCTGCTTTTTGGGGTGTTTTGGAGTGTTTTTGGCCTGTTTTGGGTCTGTTTTGAGGCTCTGACCTTGTGTCCTACAGAAGAAGCAGGACAAGGTGGTTTTGGGTTGTTTTTGGGGTTTTTGGAGTGTTTTTTGTCCTGTTTTGGGTCTGTTTCAGGGCTCTGACCCTGTATCCCACAGGAAGAAGCAGGACAAGGAGGTTTTGGGGTGGTTTTGTCCAATTTTTGTCATGTTTTGTGTCTTTTTTGAGGCTCTGACTTTGTGTTCCATAGGAGAAGCCAGGACAAGTTGGTTTTGGGGTGGTTTGGAGGTTTTGGAGCTGGTTTTGGGGTTTTTGGAGTGTTTTTGTCCTGTTTTGGGTCTGTTTCAGGGCTCTGACCCTGTATCCCACAGGAGAAGCAGGACAAGGTAGTTTTTGGGTGGTTTTGTCCTATTTTTGTCATGTTTTGTGTCTTTTTTGGGGCTCTGACCCTGTGTTCCATAGGAGAAGCAGGACAAGTTGGTTTTGTCCTATTGTTGTCATGTTTTTTGTCTTTTTTTTGTGGCTCTGACCCTGCATCTCATAGGAGAAGCAGGAGAAGATGGTTTTGGGGCATTTTTGTTCTGTTTTAGGTCCGTTTTGGGGCCCTGACACCGTATCTCATAGCAGAAGGAGGACAAGGACGTTTTGTCCTGCTTTTTGGGGTGTTTTGGGGTGTTTTTTGCCTGTTTTGGGTCTGTTTTGAGGCTCTGACCTTGTGTCCTATAGAAGAAGCAGGACAAGGTGGTTTTGGGTTGGTTTTGGGGTTTTTGGAGTGTTTTTTGTCCTGTTTTGGGTCTGTTTCAGGGCTCTGACCCTGTATCCCACAGGAGAAGCAGGACAAGGAGGTTTTGGGGTGGTTTTGTCCAATTTTTGTCATGTTTTGTGTCTTTTTTGAGGCTCTGACCCTGTGTTCCATAGGAGAAGCAGGACAAGGTGGTTTTGGGGTGGTTTGGGGATTTTGGAGCTGGTTTTGGGTTTTTGGAGTGTTTTTGTCCTGTTTTGGGTCTGTTTCAGGCCTCTGACCCTGTATCCCACAGGAGAAGCAGGACAAGGTAGTTTTTGGGTGGTTTTCTCCTATTTTTGTCATGTTTTGTGTCTTTTTTGGGGCTCTGACCCTGTGTTCCATAGGAGAAGCAGGACAAGTTGGTTTTGGGGTGGTTTTGTCCTATTTTTGTCATGTTTTTTGTCTTTTTTTTGTGGCTCTAACCCTGCATCTCATAGGAGAAGCAGGATAAGATGGTTTTGGGGCATTTTTGTTCTGTTTTAGGTCTCTTTTGCGGCCCTGACACCGTATATCATAGCAGAAGGAGGACAAGGACGTTTTGTCCTGCTTTTTGGGGTGTTTTGGGGTGTTTTTTGCCTGTTTTGGGTCTGTTTTGAGGCTCTGACCCTGTGTCCTACAGAAGAAGCAGGACAAGGTGGTTTTGGGTTGGTTTGGGGGTTTTGGAGCTGGTTTTGGGGTTTCTGGAGTGTTTTTGTCCTGTTTTGGGTCTGTTTCAGGCCTCTGACCCTGTATCCCACAGGAGAAGCAGGACAAGGAGGTTTTGGGGGTTTTTTGTTCTGTTTTAGGTCTGTTTTGGGGCCCTGACACTGTATCTCATAGCAGAAGGAGGACAAGGTGGTTTTGTCCTGCTTTTTGGGGTGTTTTGGGGTGTTTTTGGCCTCTTTTGGGTCTGTTTTGAGGCTCTGACCTTGTGTCCTATAGAAGAAGCAGGACAAGGTGGTTTTGGGTTGGTTTGGGGGTTTTTGGAGTGTTTTTGTCCTGTTTTGGGTCTGTTTCAGGGCTCTGACCCTGTATCCCACAGGAGAAGCAGGACAAGGAGGTTTTGGGGTGGTTTTGTCCTATCTTTGTCATGTTTTGTGTCTTTTTTGGGGCTCTGACCCTGTGTTCCATAGGAGAAGCAGGACAAGGTGGTTTTGGGTTGGTTTGGGGGTTTTGGAGCTGGTTTTGGAGTGATTTGGGACATACTTGGCCTGTTTTGGGTCTGTTTCAGGGCTGTGACCCTGTATGCCATAGGAGAAGCAGGACAAGGTGGTTTTGGGGTGGTTTGGGGGTTTTGGAGCTGGTTTTGGGGTGATTTGGGTTGTACTTGGCCTGTTTTGGGTCTGTTTCAGGCCTCTGACCATGTATCCCACAGGAGAAGCAGGACAAGGTGGCCTTGGGGTGGTTTTGTCCTGCTTTGGGGGTTCTTTGGGTGCGTTTTGGGACTCTGACTCCGTATGCCATAGGAGAAGCAGGACAAGGTAGTTTTGGGGTGGTTTTGTCCAATTTTTGTCATGTTTTGTGTCTTTTTTGAGGCTCTGACTTTGTGTTCCATAGGAGAAGCAGGACAAGGTGGTTTTGGGATAGTTTGGGGGTTTTGGAGCTGGTTTTGGGGTTTCTGGAGTGTTTTTGTCCTGTTTTGGGTCTGTTTCAGGCCTCTGACCCTGTATCCCACAGGAGAAGCAGGACAAGGAGGTTTTGGGGCTTTTTGTTCTGTTTTAGGTCTGTTTTGGGGCCCTGACACTGTATCTCATAGCAGAAGGAGGACAAGGTGGTTTTGTCTGCTTTTTTGGGGTGTTTGGGGTGTTTTTGGCCTGTTTTGGGTCTGTTTTGAGGCTCTGACCTCGTGTCCTACAGAAGAAGCAGGACAAGGTGGTTTTGGGTTGTTTTTGGGGTTTTTGGAGTGTTTTTGTCCTGTTTCGGGTCTGTTTCAGGGCTCTGACCCTGTATCCCACAGGAGAAGCAGGACAAGGAGGTTTTGGGGTGGTTTTGTCCAATTTTTGTCATGTTTTGTGTCTTTTTTGAGGCTCTGACTTTGTGTTCCATAGGAGAAGCAGGACAAGTTGGTTTTGGGGTGGTTTGGAGGTTTTGGAGCTGGTTTTGGGGTTTTTGGAGTGTTTTTGTCCTGTTTTGGGTCTGTTTCAGGGCTCTGACCCTGTATCCCACAGGAGAAGCAGGACAAGGTAGTTTTTGGGTGGTTTTGTCCTATTTTTGTCATGTTTTGTGTCTTTTTTGGGGCTCTGACCCTGTGTTCCATAGGAGAAGCAGGACAAGTTGGTTTTGTCCTATTGTTGTCATGTTTTTTGTCTTTTTTTTGTGGCTCTGACCCTGCATCTCATAGGAGAAGCAGGAGAAGATGGTTTTGGGGCATTTTTGTTCTGTTTTAGGTCCGTTTTGGGGCCCTGACACCGTATCTCATAGCAGAAGGAGGACAAGGACGTTTTGTCCTGCTTTTTGGGGTGTTTTGGGGTGTTTTTTGCCTGTTTTGGGTCTGTTTTGAGGCTCTGACCTTGTGTCCTATAGAAGAAGCAGGACAAGGTGGTTTTGGGTTGGTTTTGGGGTTTTTGGAGTGTTTTTGTCCTGTTTTGGGTCTGTTTCAGGGCTCTGACCCTGTATCCCACAGGAGAAGCAGGACAAGGAGGTTTTGGGGTGGTTTTGTCCAATTTTTGTCATGTTTTGTGTCTTTTTTGAGGCTCTGACCCTGTGTTCCATAGGAGAAGCAGGACAAGGTGGTTTTGGGGTGGTTTGGGGATTTTGGAGCTGGTTTTGGGGTTTTTGGAGTGTTTTTGTCCTGTTTTGGGTCTGTTTCAGGCCTCTGACCCTGTATCCCACAGGAGAAGCAGGACAAGGTAGTTTTTGGGTGGTTTTCTCCTATTTTTGTCATGTTTTGTGTCTTTTTTGGGGCTCTGACCCTGTGTTCCATAGGAGAAGCAGGACAAGTTGGTTTTGGGGTGGTTTTGTCCTATTTTTGTCATGTTTTTTGTCTTTTTTTTGTGGCTCTAACCCTGCATCTCATAGGAGAAGCAGGATAAGATGGTTTTGGGGCATTTTTGTTCTGTTTTAGGTCTGTTTTGCGGCCCTGACACCGTATATCATAGCAGAAGGAGGACAAGGACGTTTTGTCCTGCTTTTTGGGGTGTTTTGGGGTGTTTTTTGCCTGTTTTGGGTCTGTTTTGAGGCTCTGACCCTGTGTCCTACAGAAGAAGCAGGACAAGGTGGTTTTGGGTTGGTTTGGGGGTTTTGGAGCTGGTTTTGGGGTTTCTGGAGTGTTTTTGTCCTGTTTTGGGTCTGTTTCAGGCCTCTGACCCTGTATCCCACAGGAGAAGCAGGACAAGGAGGTTTTGGGGGTTTTTTGTTCTGTTTTAGGTCTGTTTTGGGGCCCTGACACTGTATCTCATAGCAGAAGGAGGACAAGGTGGTTTTGTCCTGCTTTTTGGGGTGTTTTGGGGTGTTTTTGGCCTCTTTTGGGTCTGTTTTGAGGCTCTGACCTTGTGTCCTATAGAAGAAGCAGGACAAGGTGGTTTTGGGTTGGTTTGGGGGTTTTTGGAGTGTTTTTGTCCTGTTTTGGGTCTGTTTCAGGGCTCTGACCCTGTATCCCACAGGAGAAGCAGGACAAGGAGGTTTTGGGGTGGTTTTGTCCTATCTTTGTCATGTTTTGTGTCTTTTTTGGGGCTCTGACCCTGTGTTCCATAGGAGAAGCAGGACAAGGTGGTTTTGGGTTGGTTTGGGGGTTTTGGAGCTGGTTTTGGAGTGATTTGGGACATACTTGGCCTGTTTTGGGTCTGTTTCAGGGCTGTGACCCTGTATGCCATAGGAGAAGCAGGACAAGGTGGTTTTGGGGTGGTTTGGGGGTTTTGGAGCTGGTTTTGGGGTGATTTGGGTTGTACTTGGCCTGTTTTGGGTCTGTTTCAGGCCTCTGACCATGTATCCCACAGGAGAAGCAGGACAAGGTGGCCTTGGGGTGGTTTTGTCCTGCTTTGGGGGTTCTTTGGGTGCGTTTTGGGACTCTGACTCCGTATGCCATAGGAGAAGCAGGACAAGGTAGTTTTGGGGGGGTTTTGTCCAATTTTTGTCATGTTTTGTGTCTTTTTTGAGGCTCTGACTTTGTGTTCCATAGGAGAAGCAGGACAAGGTGGTTTTGGGATAGTTTGGGGGTTTTGGAGCTGGTTTTGGGGTTTCTGGAGTGTTTTTGTCCTGTTTTGGGTCTGTTTCAGGCCTCTGACCCTGTATCCCACAGGAGAAGCAGGACAAGGAGGTTTTGGGGCTTTTTTGTTCTGTTTTAGGTCTGTTTTGGGGCCCTGACACTGTATCTCATAGCAGAAGGAGGACAAGGTGGTTTTGTCCTGCTTTTTGGGGTGTTTTGGGGTGTTTTTGGCCTGTTTTGGGTCTGTTTTGAGGCTCTGACCTCGTGTCCTACAGAAGAAGCAGGACAAGGTGGTTTTGGGTTGTTTTTGGGGTTTTTGGAGTGTTTTTGTCCTGTTTCGGGTCTGTTTCAGGGCTCTGACCCTGTATCCCACAGGACAAGCAGGACAAGGTGGTTTTGGGGTGGTTTTGTCCAATTTTTGTCATGTTTTGTGTCTTTTTTGAGGCTCTGACCCTGTGTTCCATAGGAGAAGCAGGACAAGGTGGTTTTGGGGTGGTTTGGGGGTTTTGGAGCTGGTTTTGGGGTTTCTGGAGTGTTTTTGTCCTGTTTTGGGTCTGTTTCAGGGCTCTGACCCTGTATCCCACAGGAGAAGCAGGACAAGGTAGTTTTTGGGTGGTTTTGTCCTATTTTTGTCATGTTTTGTGTCTTTTTTGGGGCTCTGACCCTGTGTTCCATAGGAGAAGCAGGACAAGGTGGTTTTGGGTTGGTTTGGGGGTTTTGGAGCTGGTTTTGGAGTGATTTGGGACATACTTGGCCTGTTTTGGGTCTGTTTCAGGGCTGTGACCCTGTATGCCATAGGAGAAGCAGGACAAGGTGGTTTTGGGGTGGTTTGGGGGTTTTGGAGCTGGTTTTGGGGTGATTTGGGTTGTACTTGGCCTGTTTTGGGTCTGTTTCAGGCCTCTGACCATGTATCCCACAGGAGAAGCAGGACAAGGTGGCCTTGGGGTGGTTTTGTCCTGCTTTGGGGGTTCTTTGGGTGCGTTTTGGGACTCTGACTCAGTATGCCATAGGAGAAGCAGGACAAGGTAGCTTTGGGGGGGTTTTGTCCTATTTTTGTCATGTTTTGTGTCTTTTTTGAGGCTCTGACTTTGTCTTCCATAGGAGAAGCAGGACAAGGTGGTTTTGGGGTGGTTTGGGGGTTTTGGGGTTTTTGGAGTGTTTTTGTCCTGTTTTGGGTCTGTTTCAGGGCTCTGACCCTGTATCCCACAGGAGAAGCAGGACAAGGAGGTTTTGGGGTGGTTTTGTCCTATCTTTGTCATCTTTTGTGTCTTTTTTGGGGCTCTGACCCTGTGTTCCATAGGAGAAGCAGGACAAGGTGGTTTTGGGGTGGTTTTGTCCTATTTTTGTCATGTTTTTTGTCTTTTTTGTGGCTCTGACCCTGTGTTCCATAGGAGAAGCAGGACAAGGAGGTTTTGGGGTGGTTTTGTCCTATTTTTGTCATGTTTTTTGTCTTTTTTGTGGCTCTGACCCTGCATCTCATAGGAGAAGCAGGAAAAGATGGTTTTGGGGCATTTTTGTTGTGTTTTAGGTCTGTTTTGGGGCCCTGACACTGTATCTCATAGCAGAAGGAGGACAAGGTGGTTTTGTCCTGCTTTTTGGGATGTTTTGGGGTGGTTTTGGCCTGTTTTGGGTCTGTTTTGAGGCTCTGACCTTGTGTCCTACAGAAGAAGCAGGACAAGGTGGTTTTGGGTTGGTTTGGGGGTTTTGGAGCTGGTTTTGGGGTTTCTGGAGTGTTTTTGTCCTGTTTTGGGTCTGTTTCAGGCCTCTGACCATGTATCCCACAGGAGAAGCAGGACAACGTGGTTTTGGGGTGGTTTTCTCCTGTTTTTGTTTTTTTTTTTCAGTCTGTTTTTGGGCTCAGACCCTGTACCCCATAGGAGAAGCAGAAGAAGGTGGTTTTGAGGTGTTGTGGGCTGTTTTGGGGGTGTGTTGGGTTCGTTTTGTCAAGTCTGGGGCTATTTGGAGCCTCTGACCCTGTATCCCATAGCAGAAGCAGGACAGGGTGGTTTTGGGCTGGTTTTGAGTTGGTTTGGGTCATTTTTTGGCCTGGTTTCGGTCTGTTTTGGTGCTGTGGTATGGAATACCTCCCTGGCTAGCCTGGGTCAGGCACCCCGTCTCTGCTTCCTCCCAGCTTCCCCTCCTCCCTGGCAGAGCATGAGCCTCACAAAGTCCTTGGTCAGGGTAAACATCACTTAGCAACAACCGAAAACATCGGTTTCACCAACATTGTTCCCAGGCTGGAAGTCAAAACACAGCACTGCATCAGCTACCACGAAGGAGAAACATGACTGCTACTGCTGAACCCAGGACAGCAGCCCTCAACCCTTACTGCTTCGACCAGACCCTCCTTGTTAGTGAGGATGAGATCCAGCAGCGCTCCTCTCCTGGTTGGCTCATCCACCATTTGCAGGAGGAAGTTATCATCCATACACTGGAGGAACCTCCTAGACTGTGGCTGGGTTGGTGAGTGGTCCTTCCAGCAAACATCAGGGAAGTTAAAATCCCCCACGACGACCACGGCCTGTGACTGTGAGGCCGCTCTCAGCTGCCTGTAGAAGGCCTCGTCAACTTCCTCACCCTGATCTGGTGGTCTGTAACAGACACCTACAACAGTTTCCCCCCTGCCAGCCCGCCCCTTAATTCTCACCCACAGACTCTCAACTCGCTCGTCATCTGCCCCTGGACAGAACTCGGTGCATTGTGGCTGCTCTCGCACATAAAGAGCAACCCCACCACCCCTCCTGGCTGGCCTGTCTTTCCTGAAAAGGACATAGCCCTCCATGACTATATTCCAGTCATGTGAGCTGTCCCACCACGTCTCTGTAATTGCCACCAGATCATAGTCTCCTGACTTAACACAGGTTTCCAACTCCTCCTGCTTATTTCCCATGCTGCGCGCATTGGTGTACAGACATTCCAGGGAGCGAGCTGAGCACACCGATTTCACCCGAGGATTATAGGAGGCCTCCCAGTCTTCATCAGTTCTGGAGTGCTGCCCCACTGGGGCAAGCCCAGCTACAACCCCATCCCCCTTCGAATCTAGTTTAAAGCTCTCCAAATGAGCCCTGCTAATTCGTGCCCCAGCATCCTTTTGCCTCTGTGAGATAAACCTTTCCCACACGCCATTGTCCAGACTGGTGCCCTATAAAACCAGCCGTTATCAAAGAATCCAAAGCCCTGCCCGTAGCACCAGTCTCGAAGCCAATTGTTTATGAACTGAATCTTCCCATTCCTTCCCACATCATCAGTGGAAGATGGAAGGAGTGAGAGAAGCAGCCCCTCCAACCTAAGCAGCAGGGGACTTGCTGCAGACAAGAACGCTTCCCTCCCCACTGCCCACTTCTAGACAGCCCTGTCTCCAGCAGCCCACTCCACGCCTGCCAGAACCACCAGTCCCCTCAACCGCCTGCAGGCAGGCAGAACAATGAGACTTCTGGATCAAACACAGACACTAGTAACTAAATAAATGAATAAACAAGAAATCTAAGGTTGTAACAGTGCTGCGGCTGCTCTGCAGCACACTGCAGGCTCCCTGCCACACTGCAGCCTTCAGAGTTGAAACTGAAAAGGTGTTTTGAACCAGTCCCCTATAACCTCTCCACTGGTCCCAGCAGCACCATGATGCACACAAAGAGGAGACGAAAGTCACTGCCACTCCTTGCCAAGCCTTCACTTTGCTCCTTCGCACTATGAATGTAATGAATGGTTCTTTATTTTACAGCTGTACTAATGCCAGTGCAAAAAAAAACAATGACCGTGGGCAAACACATCACCAGTCATTGACAAAAGCTCAGACCAATCTTGGGGAGCAAAGGTGTTGGGATCCCACAGCTGCTGGACTCACACAGGACACAGTTAGAAAATCAGAGCCCAGCTCTGAAGCAGGGTGCCTCCAGTGCAATAGCAGAACTGTGGTCTCAGCAGCATCAGGAGAGATTCTATTGATTTAGCAAGCAAGAAAAATTCAACACATTCTCATCCTAAGAAATAAAAGAAATTAAACTAAAGGAGCTAAAGGCATGTGGGACTATCATCTTCTCTCCCAAGCTGCTTAGCAGCTACATGAAACCCTTTGAACTCTGATACACTCACCACACTCAGAGTGCATCACACTCGGGTGTATTACCCAGCTGCAGGTTCCTCCCTGAAATGAGCAGGTACCAACGGCCCCTGCCTAAGCCCTCTCCTGCCCCTGCTCAGAGCCTGCCATGACTGAGGGTCCACAGCAGTACCTCTAACAAAGAACACCGTCTCTCACTTGGCTTGCTAAAAGGCCACCACTAAGACTTCAAAGCCTGGGCCACCATCTGCTCTTTGCAGAACCTCACCTGGTTTTGTGAGCGCTTCTCTCAGAGCCGGGGTTATCATCTCTCACTTCCCACCCTCCTCCTTCCTCCCAGCGTTCTCTTGAGTCAAGCTCATTCCAACACCTCCTTCCTCGACCTCACATTCTCTCTGTTTCAAGACAAGGAATTACAACCATTTAGATCCAAGCATCACAGTTTAAACGCTGTGGCACAGTTCAGCCACAGACCTGCTGAGCTTAAAACTCACACAAGTGCCCACACGTTAATTCTTGCATTCCTGTAATTCTGCTTTTTACCCCTCTTCCCATCGGACTCTGACCTTTCAGTTTTAGATTTAAGACAGAAAATATACTGAAATAAATAAATAAAACACCACACCAGGAACCAGGTGGATTTGTTTTACTAACACAGCAACCGGCTTCAAGCAGCCTGGGCTAGTGGAAGGTAGGTGGGGTGGAACTAGGTGAGCTTTAAAGTCCCTTCTAACCCAAAGCACTGCGTGATTCTGTGATTTAGTAACATTCTCCAGGGCATGTTAAGAAACAAGCTGTTTGAATCTCATGTGAGGTTGAGTGGGACCCCAAAGGTTGAAGCCCAAGAGTTTCATGGCTTCACAATAACCTCATCTCTCCACAGAGCACAAACCAGAGGGAACAATACATTGCCTGGAGTGACAAGCATCTATAGTTCCAGTTATCTGGGACAGGTCAGGGGAGAAAACCACATCGCTACCACGACTCAGCCCAGGATAATTGTCACTTCTGAGACTTTATGGGTATTTATTCTTTCACATCTGCACAAAGAAGCATGAAAGTCTAAATAATTACTTTGATACTTCATAAAGCTTGTAATCTGTCAGCTCCTTATGGCTGGTTTTGAAACATTAAAGGAGATATGAATAAACAACCACCCAAAATCAACTGAGCACCTTTTCTTTTCACAAATGGGCTATCGCCCATCCAAGCCTCCTTCATGCCAAAGACATCAAGAAGTTCATACAAACACTTCCAGTTTGAGTCCACCCACCAACTGTGGCCGTGACGAAGGAAACCACAGATTTCTTGTGGATCTGAGCAAAATTTCAGAAATAAAGGAGCCCCAGAAGAAAAAAGAAAGAGAAAAACCATCCAACCAACCAAAAAACCAAAACAACACAAACCAAGAGACTCAGAGGTTCACGGGCAAAACAGTTCCTCGTAAGCACTTGAAAAGGAAGTAGGAGAGTAGACCATTTAGGGACAGAGGTTATTACCTTCCCCACTCATCTTGAATAAAACTCTGGCTCACACTTTCAGGGAGGCTGTTCAGGAAGGTGTTTTCTAATGACCAGTAACACAACATGGTCCAAGCTGTTTCCATCTTCTACTTCCTTTCACTCTGCTGAATTTTTAGGCAGGATTTCATTGCTTTCTATAGCACGGCAGAACTTCCCTCAAAGGCAGCGCTATAAAGTACCTGTCATTTGTTGGGTTTAAAAGCTCGTTTCTTGAGACGTGATTTATCAGCAAGATGCTTCAGCAGTAAAATATTAACCATGGAATCACAGAGTGGTTTGGGTTGAAGGGACCTCAAAACCCATCCAGCTCCAAGCCCCTCCCACAGGCAGAGGCAGCTCCCACCAGGTGCTCCAGCCCCCAGAACATCTCCATGGACTCCTCTGGATTGGGGTTGAACGGATTGAAAGTAGCCCTGAGAAGAAGCGCTTGGGGGTGTTGGTCTATGAGAAGCTCCCCATGCCCTGGCTTCAGTGGGCGCTTGAGCCCAGATCCCCTCCCTATGCTGGGCTGCAACCTCAGAGCATGAGCAGCAGCTCAGGGAGGGGATTCTCCCCCTCTGCTGTGTTCTGGGGAGACCCCCCTGCAGTCCTGATCCAGCTCTGGGGCAACAGCACAAGAGGGACGTGGAGCTGCTGGAGCGAGTCCGGAGGAGGAAATGGAGATTAAGCGAGGGCTGGAGCAGCTCTGCTCTGGAGCCAGGCTGAGAGAGCTGGGCTGGTTCCACCTGCACAAGAGAAGGCTCCTCAAGGGGAGACCTTAGAGCAGCTCCAGTGCCTAAAGGGGCTACAGGAAACCTGGAGAGGGGCTTTGGCTAACGGCCTGCAGGAACAGGACAGGGAATGGCTTTAACCTGCCAGGGGGGAGACTGAGATGAGCTCTTAGGCACAAGTTCTTCCCTGCGAGGGTGCTGAGGCGCTGGCACAGGGTGCCCAGACAAGCTGTGCCTGCCCCATCCCTGGCAGTGTTCTAGGCCAGGTTGGACAAAGGGGCTTGGAGCACCCTGCTCTAGTGGAAGGTGTCCCTGCCCGTGGCAGGGGGCTGGAACTGGAGGGCTTTAAGGTCCCTTCCTACACAAACCACTCTGTGATTCTATGCCAAGGCAGAGCTGTTGCTGCCCCTCTCACAAATCACACTTCAGGCATTTCAAAAGATTTCCCACAAATATACCTGCCAAATTCATCCTCCACCACATCCAAATATGACCCACAGGACATACAACTGCCATCTCTCCCCTCTGATGTCCTGTCTCCAGGATGCCAAGATGCCCATTATATCCATGTGGTTTCCATTTTATTACACCAAATACTCTTCAAAATAATATTGCAGAGGTGCAAAAAAAAACTAATAAAACAAATAGAAGACCTAAACAGCATGCAAAATAGTATTCCCTAAGTTAACTGAATTGATCATTTTTAGCCACACGGCTCGATACACTCATGTGCCTTGGCTGAAAAATCACCTTCCCAAGAAGTTTCTACTCCCAGAAGGAAAATGACACCCAGAATATCCCAGTTCTGCCTGAACATCTTCCCTACTTAACCACACAGACACCACACAGGACGGAAACCCTCGCCTCCTCGTGGCCCCATCCATCAAAAGCTTCCAGGGCCTTTTAGGCAATGAAAGGAACACACTTTAAGAAAACAATAATCAAGGGCTGGAGCCAGGACTAACAGAACCAGCGCTGAGGGAAAACCTTGGCAAGGCTGTCACACAGAAAGCCTGCCTGGCAGCAAGGAACACTGCTACAACATTCCCAGGGGAGCTCTTAAAGTTCATGGATTACACCAATGAAGAGCTCAAGTTCACACCCACGGAGCTCTGGAAGCAGTACTGCAGGGGCAAGAGGACAGCTAGAAAAGCTGACAACTTGGCCCTTACTTCAGGCTCATCTGTCACTGACACCACAGGCAAGAACCACCTGGGTTGTTCAGAAAACTGGATTAGACCTCAGGCTGCCCACAGGAACAGCACTTGGCTCCTTGCAAAACAGCCTTCTGCAGGACTAAAACATACAGGAGAAACCGGGACAGGGAGCAGACTTCCACGCAGCTACTCCTGAACACAACGCAAGAGGAGAACCCTGCTAGTGCACGTGGGCATCTTCCTGCTCCAGCTACAAAGTCTGCCTGCCACAACCCAGCTGAAGAGATGCTGACAGCGCTGCAGTTTGCTCAGCCCACAGATGAAAGGCCCTGCCAGTCTTACACAGCACGGGATACTCTCACTGCTCTCAGTCACGCGGAGAATGGCTTGGAGCATTTGCAAGTGAGCACAAAGACAAATACTGGAACCTTGGTTTGAGTCATCCGTGAACCAGCAAACACCCCAACAGCAAGAAAACCTCCTTAGAAGTAGCTGCTAGTGTCAACAGAAACACAAGCCCCAGACCCGCTCCAGTGAAGCACAAAAGCCTGAAGCAAAAAGCAGACAGCGGTTGAAGCGTGACAGCTGAGAGATGGCCATCTTGGCAATCCCTTACCCCTCAGCACTGCCAGAGGAAGCGTCCTGATCAAGAGCAAATCTCATGGCATGTATTTTCAGCAAGTGTCCCTGAAATGGGGAAGGCCCCTGAGAAGCTCTCTCGGAAGCGAGGCTTTGACTCCTGGAACAGAAACCTCTGTGACTATGCCAGAACCAGCTGGAAGGAAGTCTCCATCCACACATCCATCCCCACGTGGCAGAGTAACAGAAGGTCCCTCACGTTATGCTGAGGCAGCAGGTACTAGCTGCCAGCCAAAGGAAGGATGCTATTCAAGCAGACCTGCAGCTCAGCCTCCACAGGGGGAATCCTGCACTTTCTTTCCTGTCAAAAGTCAGTGCTGAGGGTTTTGGACGTACACAACAGCATTTGAAAACCCAAATTCATGCAGACACGTAATAAGGGAAGACTTGGGCTGCTATCCAAGCACCTCACTCTGCCAGGGTGCTGCACATCTGGGAAATACAAGTGGCTAAATGATCCTACCAACATCCCATTTTCCTGTAGTTCAACATCAGCCAGAATCCTCATGGATAAAACAATTCCCACATCGCAACTCTAAAAATACATCTGCAGGGCTCCAGGGCTTGAAGGTTGCTTCCCCTAGCTAGAACATCCCTGCTGGGCTGGAGGGAAAGCTTTACAGCAGCTCACTAAACCACAACTCCATCTGCTGCACAGTTCTGCCAAGGCTGGTTTGATTTGGGGAACTTCCTTCCACACACCATACAGATTGATTCCCAAAGGAAACAAAAGAGAACTAACGATGTGCCTGTCTCCGCCCAAAAGGCACTCCCTTACACTTGAACATTGGGCCATACAGTCACACTTTTACTGCTTTCTTCCCTGCTAGGGTCATCGCAACTAAAATCCAGGTAAATGTGATTTAAGCAGCGACCCAAAGCCCCACTTGCCAAAAGCACAGGCCAGAAAGGATGGAGGAATTCCACACTTCACCCTCTGAAGGGGGACACAGCCCAGTTCCATGCACACAACCACACCAACTGCTTTGCCAGCAAAGCCTTGTGCTTCACACCTAGGCTTCTCCTGCATGTTTGTTCACAGCAGATGAGACATAACAGTTCTCTTCCTTTAAAACCTACCAACCCATCCTTGTTTGGCCACTGCTGATGGCTCACAGGGACCAGCCCAACTGAGCTGGGGCACACTGAGCCCTACACAGGGAGCACACTGAGCCCTACACAGGGAGCACAGATCCAGCCCCAGGCTGCCACCAGGCACTGGCAAAGGCTCTGCCAGTGGCAAAGAGGAACATCATTTCCTTGGGCAAAAGCTTCACTGCATTATTACAAGAAAATGGTTTTCACAATTACATTGAAAAAAATCCAGATGGTTGGGAACACATGTTAGCACTCCATGCAACACAGAAACAGTTTCATGACATGTTATAGCATCCAGCTCTTTCTGTAGAGCTGAGAGAATGCTACTTCTGTTCTCTTAGTGCCACTCTTCTGTTGAGAGAGCTTTTTGGAAAGATTGCATCTCACCTGCACATCCACAGCACCTACCAAAATGCAGTCCCCATCTCATGCCAAGCCTCTGCAACCCAACAGCAGGAGAGGGACGTCAGAAGAGCACCTCTGACACACAAACAAGGACAGGTGAAGACTGGGCCTGCTTTGGCAGCACAAGTATCAGCAAAGGAAGCAAAACTGTGGCTCACCTTGTAGCAGGAAAGAAAAAGCAGCTCCCACTCTCCAAAGCTGCTCTTCACACAGAGCAGGGGGACACTGGACAAGGTGAGCATGTGCTGGCACTTGAGAGCCACCTACAAACTGCACTGACCACTGCAAGCAAGAACCTGGAGAGCTGCTGCAGCTGCAGGCCCAGCCTGTGGGGCTTGTCCCACAGAACACCAGTGCAGCCAAACACAAGGTCCAGCCTGAGCTTACCTTTAAAGGAACTTTGCTTTCTTCCGCCCTTATTTAGCAGGGACTCCCAAGTCCTACCCAGAAAAGGCAAGCCTCAAGAGCTCTTGTAATGTTATTTATGAATTATAACCCTTTTCAATGGACAAGATTTAGAGAAGAAAGATTTGAAGGAGAGGGACAAGTGTCCCTCTGACAAATCCACATTTAAGGAAGTTTTTTTTCTGAGCCACAGAAGCAGAGGTCAAAGCCCAGCCCAGCCCAGCCAAATGAGCTGCTGCAGATGAAAGCACAGTGCTCCTATAGGAATCTTCCACACCTTAAAAGTTCCAGGAAGTTTTTGGAGAGCTCTAAACCCCTGTATCAATTTTAGTTGATTTTAAATCTGACCGTTAAGTACCCCAGCCTCATGCAGGTAGCTTAAAATACAGCTAACAATTCTTGGGGACTCCAACAAGTTTCTGCCTGCAACTCAAAATTGCAGACAACCCTTTTTCTGTAAGCCTTATACCTTAAACACCTTGTATCTTAACACTCACGGCCTCATTTCAAATAGGACTTCACCACAAGTTTCTTCATCCAGCGTCAGCATTGTTTGGTCTTCCACAGCCCTCACATGCTCACAAAGGAGGTGATGGGCACTCCCAGGGCCTGTGAACAGCTTCCCATTGAATGTCTTTTCAGGGGAGAGTGCCAAAGGGGATGAGGAAACATCCCCCCTGGCAAATGCACACAGAAGGAAACAAACTTCTTGACCATGTATTGTCTCCTGTAAACCCCACCTCAGTCTTGCTCTCTCTCTCTCTCACACACACACACCCCTTTTTCTTTACATTGCAAATGTGACTCTCAGCATCATTACATTTTCCTTTGGGAAACCAAGAACATTAACCTCAAAACTGTGTCCAGAGAATATGCCCATTTGATTGCTTCCCAGCCCAGCAACAGAAAATTAGGGTATTACCATCACTATTACTCATGCCTGCAGTTTAGAAATACAAAGGTTAATAAAGCCATTTCATTCCCTGGAAACAAGTCTAGATTGAGCTGTCTTTCCAGTCTACAAGGGGGCCTCCAGTCTCTAGGGGGCCTCCAAGGATGCTGGAGGGGGACTCTTCACTAGGGACTGCAGTGATAGGACAAGGGGTAACGGCTTAAAACTTCAACAGGGGAAGTTGAGATTGGACAGAAGGAAGAAGTTCCTTACTTTTGCACAGATCCAACACGTGCAAATCTCTCGAGCTACAAAGCTCCGTGGCAAGGGCCAAATCACCTCCAAGTGACAAAACCAGGAGAAAAGCAGGCCAAAACACCCCAAACAACCCCCAAAATGGGCCAAAACCACCCCAAAATCACCTTGTCCTGCTTCTCCTATGGGACACAGGTCAGAGCCCCAAAACTGGACAAAACCACCCCAAAACTACCCCAAAACCACCTTGTCCTGTTTCTCCTGTGGGACACAAGTTCTGAACCCCAAAACAGGCTCAAAAAAGTACAAAAACAACCAAAACCTACTTAAAACCACCCCCAAAACAACCCCAAACCACCCTAAAAACACCAAAAAAACACCTTGTCCTGCTTCTGCTGTGGGATACAGGCTCAGAGCCCCAAAACAGACCCAAAACAGGCCAAAAAGAGGAAAAAAACACACCAAAACACCCAAAACCACCCCTAAAACAGCCCAAGCCAACCCCAAAACCACCTTGTCCTGCTTCTCTTATGGGATACAGGGTCAGAGCCTCAAAACAGACCCAAAACAGGATAAAACCAGCAAAATCAGCCACAAAACACCACCAAACGACCCCCAAACCACCCCAAAACCAACTTGTGAGGGTTCTCCTCTGGGATACAGGGTCAGACCCCAAAACAGCCCCAAAACAGGCCAAAACCACCCCAAAACATCCAAAACAGCCCCAAAACCACCCCCAAAAAAACCTTGTTCTGCTTCTCCTATGGGATACAGGGTCAGAGCCCCAAAACAGGACAAAAACAAGCCAAAAGCAGGCCAAAACACCCAAAACCACCCCCAAAACAAGCCAAAACCACCCCAAAATAACCTTGTCCTGCTTCTCATGGGACACAGGTCAGAGCCCCAAAATAGGAAAAAAACAACCCAAAACCACCTTGAACTGTTTCTCCTGTGGGATACAGGCTCAGAGCCCCAAAACAGACCCAAAACAGATCCAAAACACCCCAAAAACCACCCCAAGGCAACCTTGTCCTGCTTCTCCAATGGGACACAGAGTCAGAGCCCCAAAACAGCCCTAAAACAGGACAAAAACAACCCAAAACACCCCAAAACCACCTTGTCCTGCTTCTCCTACGTGATATAGGTTAAGAGGCCCAAAAGAGCCCCAAAACAGACCAAAACCAGGCGAAATCCAGACCAAAACACCCAAAGCAAACCCCAAAACATGCCAAACCACCCCAAAACCACCGTGTCCTCCTTCTCCTAAGGGACACAGGGTCAGAGCCCCAAAACAGACCCAAAATAGCCCCAAAAGAGGTCAAAAACAGATGAAAACAAGGCCAAAACAAGCCAAAGCAAACCCCAAAAAGACCCCAAACAGGACAAAACCAGCAAAATCAGCCACAAAACACCACCAAACGACCCCCAAACCACCCCAAAACCAACTTGTGAGGCTTCTCCTCTGGGATACAGGGTCAGACCCCAAAACAGCCCCAAAACAGGCCAAAACCACCCCAAAACATCCAAAATAGCCCCAAAACCACCCCAAAAAAACCTTGTCCTGCTTCTCCTATGGGATACAGCGTCAGAGCCACAAAACAGAGCCAAAACACCCCAAAACTGCCTTGTCCTGCTTCTCCTGCAGGATACACAGTCAGAGTCCAAAAACAGGCCAGAAAAAGGACAAAACCAGGCCAAAACCACCCCAAAACCACCTCTTCCTGCTTCTTCTATGGGATACAGGATCAGAGCCCCAAAACAGGACAAAAATAAGCCAAAAGCAGGCCAAAACCAACCCGAAACAGACCAAAACCAGCCCAAAACCACCTTGTAGAGTTTCTGCTATAGATACATGGTCAGAGCCCCAAAAACAGCTTCAAAACAGGACAAAAACACTGCAAAACCCCCAAAACATCCCCAAAACAGGACAAAAACAACCCAAAACACACAAAACCACTCCCAAACCACTCCCCCAAACCACACCAAAACCACCTTGTCCTGCTTCTCCTACGGGATACAGGTTCAGAACCACAAACCAGCCACAAAACCCCAAACCCACCACAAAACCACCCTAAAACAACCCCAAAATCACCTTGTCCTGCTTCTCCAATGGGACACGGGGTCAGAGCCCCAAAACAGGCTTAAAACAGGTGAAAACACTCCCAAAGCAGTCCAAAGCACCTGTCCTGCTTCTAATATGGGATGCAGGGTCAGAGGCCCTAAACACCCCAAAACCAGTACAAAACTACCCCAAAACCACCATGCCCTGCTTCACCTGTGGGATACAGGGTCAGAGCTCCAAAACAGACCCAAAACAGGACAAAAACACTCCAAACCACCCAAAACCACTCCCAAAACACCCCCAAAACACCCCAAACCACCTTGTCCTGCTGCTCCTATAGATGCCACCCAGTGAGAACCCAAAACAGCCCCAAATCACCCCAACCCCCCCAAAATGGAACCTTCTGGAGGTCGCTGTGGAGCTGCTTTAGCCTGGCCTCGAGCTGCGACACCTTCTGGGGTAGGTCCAAGGCTTGGGGGGGGGGGGCAAAGGGCAATGGGGGGGGGGAGCACTGGGGTGTCCCTAATATGGAGGGAGGATCCCAGACCCACATGTGGGGGTCCCAGCCCCACATACAAGGGGGACATGGGGGACGTCTCCATATGGGGGGGGGTCCCTGGACCTGATGGGGGGGGCGCCCCCCCACGGCCTCTCCAGGGGTAGGGGGGGATCGGGGCTCAGCACCGGTTCCATAAGAGAGAACAGGGACACGGCCCTTTGCACTGGGGGGTGGCACGTCAGCACCCCAAAACCAGACCAAACCAGCATAAATACCCCAAAACCAGCCCTAAACAGCCAAAATACCACAAAACCAGCCCAAAACAGCCCAAAATACACCCAAACCAGCCCAAAATATCCCCAAAACCATCCCAAAACACCCAAAAACATTCCAAGACACCCCTACAACACCCCAAAGCAGTCCAAAACACCCCCAGACCAGCCAAAAATATCTGCAAAACAGCCCAAAACATCCCAAAACACCCACAAAGCAGTCTCAAACACCCCAAACCACTCCAAAACCACCCCAAAACACCCCTGAAACAGCTCAAAACACCCCAAAACCAGCCCAAACCCCCTCCACAACAGTTTAACACCCCCAAAGCACCCTGAAACAACCCCAAGCACCCTCAAAACACCAGAAAACACCCCAAAACATCCCTAAAAGAGCCCAAAACACCCAAAGCACCCTGAAAACCAGGCCAAAACAGCCCCAAAACTCATAGAGGAACCACACAGGGGTCACAGAGCAGTCACAGAGGTGTCAGAGTGTCATAGAGGAGTCATAGGGGAGTCAGAGAGGGGTCATAGAGGAGTCAAATAGGGGTCAATGAATGGTCATAGATGGGCCAGAGAGGAGTCAGAGAGGAGTCAGAGATGCCAGGGATGGGGCAGCCACAGCTCCTCTGGGCAAGAGTCTGCGACTCTCTCCCTAGCCTGGATATGAGGAATATTTTCCTAAGGTGATATGAAACAAAAAAAAAAAATAATTAAAATTAAATCTTTTTCCACATGGAACCATTGTGAGTCCTTAAAAATTATCATCGATCTGAAAAAACCTCTGACATTTCAGGCAAATAACAGGCTCATCATTATCTGAATAATGGTCAGTGCACAGATTAAAAGGGAACAGCACAGCACCTCAGATTGCCTCACAGCTTAGCACAGCACAGCACAGCACAGCATGGCACAGAACAGCACAGCACGGCACAGAACAGCACAGCACAGCACAGCACAGCAGAGCACAGCTCTGGAGATCCTCCTGCTCTGATATCCCAGTATCTGGAGGTGAACTCACCCCCAGCCCGCAGTGCGGATCATCGGGCCCACGTTCTGGGGAGACGCTGTCTCAGGCAGTCGGCTGTGTCCCCTCTGCCTTGACAAACTGCCACCACAATCCACAAGTGGCCCGTGCCCACTGCGCCCAGAGCCTGGGATGCAAAGCACAGAATTACAAGGGTGTCCCGGTCACACGGGGAACCCCAAATGTGGTTTTACACAGGGTTCTCACGCCCTTCAAACAGTCATGTACCACACACTTGGACCAAGCACTAGCACCCTCACTGCCAATGACCAGTCCTAGTCCAACTCTGCCAGAAGTGCCACAAGCCCCCTTCCCACTTCCACCACTGGGGAAGATTGGGAAACACGCACATCAGCATCCCAGGGCCAGCGGTGCCGGCCCCATCCCTTCCCCTTGCACATGAAATTCACCTCCCCCAAACCACAGCCGGCACGGGAAAGCCTCGTTTAGGCCAGGAGATCACCAGCAGGGCAGGAAAGCATTGCGAGGGGCAGCTGCTGGGGCTGACAAAGCAAAGCCCCGCGAGGCTGCTGAAGCAGCCAGGACTCGTGGAACTGGGGCGGAACCCGAGGGAGGGGGCAGTTGGCCCCCGCCCAACCGGCACTGACCAACTGCCGGGGCAGGTACAGCAGCAGCTCCCGCTCCTCCTGGTGCTCCTGCCCTACAGGTAAACCCCAGCCGGCTCTGCCTGCCAAACTCTCACCCCAGCACCTCTCTGCTTCTCCCAACAGAGAGGCTCCCTCTCCAGCTGCCCACGGCATCGGAGGTACCCGGCGTGAGCTTCACCACCATGCTGCCTCCTGTGCGCGCCTCTGTGCTGCCCTCTGTCCCGGGGCTGCCAGTCTCTGCTGAGCCTGCCCAAGTCCAGCAGCTCCCCAAGGAGCCAGCAGCAGCGGCGGCGGCGCTGGAGAACAGCGAGGACAATGTCCCTGATGTCTACGATTTGACTGACTTACTCGGTGCACTCCCTGACCCGACTGAGAATGCGGCGGAGGGCGGCTGCCGCAAGGAGCCAGCAGCGGTGGCAGGGCCGGCAGACAATGGGGACATCGTCCCTGCGGTCTACGATTTGTCTGCCTTGTTCTATGCTCTCCCTGACCTGAGAACGCGGTGGAGAGCAGCTGCCCCAAGGAGCCAGCGGCCATGGCAGGGCTGGGGAATAGTCAGAACAGCATCCTCAGCACCCATGAGAGGAGTGCCTTGCTCAGTGCTCTCCCTGATGTGCCTGAGAGAGCGGTGAAGGGTGGCAGCTCCAAGGAGCCAGCAGCCGTGGCAGGGCTGGGGAACAATGCAGACACCATCCCCAACACCCACGATAGGAGTGCCTTGCCCAGTGCTCTCCCTGATGTTCCTGAAAATGTAGTGGAGAGCGGCTGCCACAAGGAACCAGTAGCAATGGCAGGGCTGCGGAACAATGAGGACACCGTCCCTAGGGTCTATGACTTGTCTGCCTTGCTCAGTGCTCCCCCTGACCTGACTGAGAACATGGGGGAAGGTGGCTGCCGCAAGGAGCCAGCAGCTGTGTCAGGGCTGGGGAACCATGAGGACACCATCCCCAACACCCATGGTATGAGTGCCTTGCTCAGTGCTCCCCTGATGTGCCTGAGAACGTGGGGGAAGGCGGCTGCCGCAAGGAGCCAGCAGCGGTGGCAGGGCTGGCAGACAATAGGGACACCATCCCTGCTGTCTATGATTTGTCTGCCTTGCTCAGTGCTCTCCCTGACCTGACTGAGAACACGGTGGAGAGCACCTGCTGCAAGGAACCAGCAGCTGTGGCAGGGCTGGGGAATAGTCAGAACAGCATCCTCAGCACCCATAGGATGAACGCCTTGCTCAGTGCTCTCCCAGATGGGTTTGAGAAAGTGGTGAAGGGCAACAGCTCCAAGGGGCCAGCAGCCGTGGCAGGGATGGGGAACAAGGACATCATCCCCAACACCCATGGTATGAGTGCCTTGTTCAGTGCTCCCCCTGATGTGTCAGAGAACATGGTGGAAGGCGGCTGCCGCCAAGCAGACAGCAGCGGTGGCAGGGCTGGCAGACAATGAGGACACCATCCCCAACACCTATGACATGAGGGCACTCACAGACACGGAAAAGGAACTAATACTTAAAGCCACCAGAACTCATGTTCAGGCATTAATCGCTGCACAGGCATTGCAAGGAAAGGCAGACGATTCTGACCCTGCAGTTAAACCACAATGGGATTAGAATAACCCCAACCATTATCAACTTCTCACAAGGTATCGAACACGGATTGCATTTAGATTGGAGCAAGCAATTCCTAAGTCTGTCCGTGAATTGGGGAGCTTTATATGCTGTCAAACAAAACACATGTGAAACTCCTACGGAATTTCTGGATAGATTACGGGAGGCAATGCAAAAATGAGCTACCCTGGACCCCTCCAGAGCCCTGGGAAGGCAGCAGCTGATACCCGTCTTTCGAGGACAATCCTCAGATGATATTAGAAAGAAACTAGAAAACCTTAGAGCAGAGCACCAGAAAGATATTGAAAGGCTTACTGAGGAAGCACGGAGGGTGTACCGCAACCGAGACGGTAATGAAAGGAAAAAGCTAAGTCAAGCAATTACTCATGCCACCACTGCGGCCTTAAGGTAAAGAAACTATCAGGGAAATGGGAAAACTCAAGGCACATGGGAAGATTGCTTTTGGGGTCGTAGAATGAGGGCCCCTAATAATAGGGTACGGCCTAATCAGTCTGCTTTTTGTAAACAGGCAGGGCACTGGAAAAGCCAGTGTCCCAGACTGAGAAGGGAGGAGGGACACCTCCCATGCACTGCTGAATCAGAAATAGAACAGGGGGGACCAGAGGGTCGAACCCCGGCCAACCCCCTGCTTATAATGAAGCTGGGGAAAGAAGACACAAACTTAGCAGCATTTCTAGTAGACACCGGAGCTACGTTTGCTGTGTTAAATCAACAATTAGCTTTGATTGATAATGAATCTTTAAATGGGATTGGGGCGACAGGCCAGCCACAGAAGGTACCATACATGCAACCGCGCCGGTATAAAATGGGTAAAATGATAGGAACGCATGCATTTTTATATATGCCAAATGCCCCAAAATCATTCTTAGGAAGGGATCTATTAGAAAAATTGGAAGCAGAGATCAAGTTTAAAAATGGTGAAATACAAAGTAGAGACGATCACTTCATCGAAATGTTTAGCTCTAATCCAGCCACAGGTAACAAAACAGGTCCCCTTGGACATCCTGGATCACGTCTACCCAGGAGTGCGGGCCGACGGAATACCGGGTAAGGCAAAGCACGCCAAACCGATCCAAGTCAGGCTGAAGCCCCAGGCACAACTGGTAAGAATCAAACAATACCCCCTCAAACTAGGGGACCGGAAAGGAATTAAACCTGTAATAGATTCCTTTCTCAAATTTGGCCTTTCAGTAGAATGGGAACCTGAATATAACACCCCCATTTTGCCAATCCACAAACCAGATGGGAAAAGTTAGGGATTAGCACAAGACCTAAGAGCTACCAATAAAATAACAGAAGACCTTTATCCTGCAGTGGCCAACCCTTATACTTTGTTAACAAAACTAAGAGAGAATCTTGTTTGGTTTACTGTTTTAGACTTAAAAGATACCTTCTTCTGCCTGCCCTTGGAGCCAGAGAGCCAAAAATTGTTTGCTTTTGAATGGGAAAATGCAGAGTCAGGTCGGAAACCCCAACTCACCTGCACTGTGTTACCCCAAGGCTTCAAAAATAGCCCAACCTTATTTGGAAATGAATGGGCAAAAGACCTTGAGGGCTGGACGGCACCCACTGCAGAAGGACTTTTGCTCCAATATGTGGACGACCTGTGATAGCCACCGAAACCTCAAACAGCTGTGAGGAATGGACAGTATGCCTGTTAAATTTTCTGGGACTTAAAGGATATAAGGTATCTCAGCAGAAGGCACGAACAATGAAGCAAGAAGTCACCTACCTGGGCTATGAGGTCTCAGGAGGCAGCAGAGATTAGGACAAGAACGCAAAGAAACGATCTGCCAAACCCCTCAGCCCAAGACACCTAAGGAACTTGGGACATTTCTCGGCATGACACGTTTGTGTCGACTCTGGATCTAGAATTAGGGTATAGTAGGAAAACCCCTATACCAGTTGCGGCAAGCACAAACAAGGGAATTACAGTGGACTGGGGAAGCAAAACAGGCATTTAAGGAATTAAAGAAGGAATTACTAGGGGGCCCCAGCCCTCGGACTGCCACATGTCACCAAACCCTTTTTGGGTTATTTTCACATGAGAGACAAGGCGTAGCCCTCGCAGTCCTAGCTCAAAATGCAGGACCCCAGAAAAGGGCTCTAGCTTACTTCTCAAAGCAACTAGATGAAGTAAGCAAAGGATGGCCTGGATGCTTACGGGCCGTAGCAGCCATAGTCCTAAATATCCAGGAAGCTCAAAGATGTACCATGGGACAAAAGATGACCGTCCTGGTATCACATCCCATATCTGCGGTGCTGGAACAAAGGGGGGCACTGGCTGTCTCCCTCTCCGTTCCTTGAGTACCAAGCGATATTGCTAGAACCAGATGACGTAGATACAGGCACTACTAATATTGTCAACCCAGCCTCTTTTCTCAGACAATTTCTCATTTGACATTAGGATACTTTTTCAGCTTCTTACAGAGCTGTCCATATCTTTGTCGAGAAGGATTTGTCTGCTGTTGTGTTTGGGAAAAGTTCTGCAAAAGGGGGCTTTGAATGTTAATAACATGAACACGTGGTTTTTATTAAGCAAAGAGAATAGTGAGAATAGTATGAGGAAGAGATTACACAACAGTAATAAAAAAGCCCCCTGAAATTGACACTTGTAACTAGCTGGTTTTTAACTATTCTTTTTCACAAATCTGATTACAGATTTAGGTGAAAGTCCAGCAGATCCCTGAAGTATGTGTTTAACTTCAGCCACACACTGTACTTTAAATACATGCTTACCTATTTTAACTCCGGATTTAAAAAAAAAAAAAGCTAATGAATTTCCAGTGCACATAACCTTTAAAAAGTAAACTTTTGTGATCTTGCTTTTATATTTAAATTTTGATCAAATTCTTCACAAACCCCATGCAATTTCAAACAAGTAACAACCTGCAGGTAACGTTTGAAGTTTTCTTAAATGTTTTGCCAAGGTGATACTTCAGCTTTTAACTCTGCATGTTATTTAATCTTTCAGAAATTATTACAATAGATTTGCTGTAACAATGAAAGACTCTAGAATACATTCATGTGTTAAATAGGCAATCACTAGTCAGGATCTACTTAAAGTGAGTATTTTTACAAGGTAATAATCTCACCGGCTCCATTTGAAGAAAAGGAAACGCTTCTGTAACCTGAGGGTGACTGAGGACTGCTGCAGGTTGCCCAGAGGCATTGTGGAAACCATCCTCGGATCCTCTAAAGCTGGCTGGGTATGGTTCAGTGAAATCAGATAAAATTAATAAAAACAAAGTCTATGATTGGACAAGACTTCCTTCAGAGCTCCCGTCCGGCCTCAGCCACTGTGTGATTCTGGGATTCCACCAGACTCCATGGCAGTGCAATCGTTCTTTTTTGCCCACTTTCTTATTTAGATACCTAAAAAAAAAACACAACAACAAACCAAGCAGACTGACTTTATACAGATATCAAAATAAAATCTATGAATCAGAGCCAAAAAGACATGTATTGCCTTCTTTGAGTATAAAGTGACCTGAGGTGACAACTTCACCTACAGATTTCCAGATTTAAAGCAGGGGGGATTTCACCTTACTAATCTTCTAAAAAAAAGGTCATAATTTTATATTTAAAAAAAAAAAACAACCAAAATTGTAGACTCAAAGAACAATTTGTGTTTGAAGGGGCTTTTAAAGATCATCTAGTCCAACCTTCTTACCACGAGCTTACCATTTCACTAGGTCAGGTTGTGCAAAGCTCATCCAACCTGACCTTGAACACTTCCAAAGATGGGGCATCAACAGCTTTTTGGGAAACCTTTCCAAATTTCTTACCACCCTTGTAAAAAGGGGTGGGTGTGGGGGGGTGTGTGTGTGTAAAACCTTGTAAAAAAAAAAAAAAACCAACCTTGTGAAAAAACCTAGTAACACCTTGTGAAAAGGTGTGTGTAGGTCCTTGTAAAAACCATCTTCATTATATGCAATCTAAACCTACCCTCTTTCAGATAAAAACAAATTGCCCCTTGTCCTGTCACTTCAGGCTCATCAAAAAGCCTCTGTCTTTTGTATAAGCCCCCTTTAAGTACTGAAAAAGGGCAATAAAGTGTTCCCAGAGCCTTCTCTTCTCCAGGCTGAGCAAGCCCAACTCTCGCAGCCTTTTCTCGTAACAGAGGTGCTCCATCCCTGTGATTACTTTTGTGGCCCTCTGCTCTGGACCTGTACTGAGGACTCCAGAGCTGAACACAGCACTCTGGATGGGATCTTGCATGAGCAGAGTAGAGGAAGAATCACCCCTACCTGCTGGCCACACTTCTTTTTATGAAGCCCAGAGAAGAGATGGCATTAAAAAAGGAAATGGAATTAACTTTAAACACAACTGACAATAAAACATAAATGTTATCAAAATTAAGAAAATATTTGTTCATTATTATTTAAAACAAAAGAGCTCAATTGTTTGTACAAGTCTCAGAACAGAAGGACCTCTTACACTTTAAAAAGGAAAATATAGGAGTAGTAACCAAATTCAACAATAAAAATTGTGATTCATCTGTGACATACGGAAATTCAGCTACATGAAACTAAATTCAAAACCTTGGATTGTAAGGTAATTAGAGCCTTACTCAAAAAAATGCAGGATACAAACAAAAAGGCATCTTCTATTTGGGCGTTTTGAAAAATAACCCTTTAAGTGAAAACAGTCTACTGATAAAAAAATAACACCCTTCAAAAATAACACTCATAAGCTTTTTTTTCTCTTTCCCTTTCTATTCCTGAAAGTACTTTTGTGTAAAACATTACCTATGTCCTGAAGGTTATGTGAAGCATTCAAGCATCAAACCTGCTTAACAGCAGGTCTTGAACTTTAGTGTGTACTATCTGATATTTCTACACTAACAGAGAATTTAAACCCAGGTCAGAATAAACGTTTGACTCAAACTTTGTAGAGATATGTATTAAACCCAAGAAAGATGATAAAACATCAGGCTTGCTTATTTTCCCGAAAGCCCACAGTGCTCTATTTCATCTTCATACTTGGTTCCAGGAAAGACAGGCATGAATGCATCCTTTCTTAAAAATACCCTGTGCCTGCAGAAGAGCTCTTTTAGCTTTTCTCAATTACTGTCTAGTCCAGGATCAAAGTTCTGCATACTTTTCCACTGCCATAATTCAGTGAATGTGCTGACGGCTCACAGTTAAAAAGGTAGTTAAGCCAAGTGAAAGAAAAGCATCATTACTGTTTTCCCAAATCTGTGAAGATACGAACTACCTCACCTAAAGGTCATAAAAATGTCATTGCTGCAGCTAATAGCATATATGTGTACATGCAACATTAGAAGGCTTTAGAGTATCATGCGATAATCATTCACACGTGGGTTCTGGCAAAGTAGAAAAACAGAGCGCTGAAGCAAACCTAGCTCTTGAATGAAGCAGATTATCCCCCAGTTTTCCGAAAAGATTATATTGCAAGGTTTCTTGCAGAAGAGAAGAGCCCCAAACAACCGTTTACAGAGCATTTTGGATAAAGATGAGGTTGATGTAAAACAAGACTCATCATTTTGAAAATAACGCACACGATTCTTTCCAATTGCGATCACATCAGAACCGATTTATCTATATGATAAGAGAGAGCTGAGGCGGACATGAACCGTGCTCTTCAGAACTGCTCGTCCTCAATAAGGATTATTTAGCCCTCTAAGCACTGCCGGCTGCTCACCACACAGTGAAAGTTGTGCTCAGGCAAAAGTAGCTCTGATGATGCCTCACGTACACATTCATGCGGATTCCTTTTCATTTTGCTGCTGATTGACTTCAGACACTTTGCACCATTTCTCTTAAGGAGATCAAAGCCCAGAAATGCTTTTTTTTATCAAATTTCCAGCTACTCATTCTGTTCAATGACCAAGGTGATGAATATTTTCCTTGAGAAATCAATAGATTAGGAAAACTAGAAACAGGCTTCAATTTAGCTTCTGTGGTGAGGTGGTTTTTTCCCCCAGAATTTTCAGAGGGACATTCTAGAAGTTTTTTTAATATCCATTTTAACCTGCCAGAGAGGAGACTGAGATGAGCTCTCAGCCGCAAGTTCTTCCCTGTGAGGCTGCTGAGGCACTGGCACAGGGTGCCCAGAGAAGCTGCGGCTGCCCCATCCCTGGCAGGGCTCAAGGCCACGTTGGTTGGGGCTTGGAGTAAGCTCCTCTAGTGGAAGGTGTCCCTGCCCGTGGCAGGGGGTTGGAACTGGATGAGCTTTATGATCCCTTGCAAGCCAAAGGAGGCTGGGATTCTATGATTTTAGGATAATGAATTCTGTCCCTGGAACATCACAACTTCTCTGGGGAGCTGCCATTTGTGTCAAAAAAAAATAGGGTAGGAAGGTGACCATCCCTCCAGCATTGCTCTCCTTCTCCAAGTGGCCACTTCTACAGACCATCAGAAAAGCACAGTTTCATTCACTGCCCAAAACCAAACCAATACAGACGCAGTCAGAAAGTGAACCAGTGTGAAACACCCCGGTGACTGCCACGGCACAACGCAGAGCCAGCACAGGCCCTGCACCACAGAACAGCCAGGGCAGTCTCACCAGCCCATCTCAGGCCCCTCTGTGGCAAAGCAACACCTGAGCTGCCTGGGGGGACTTGGTGCACCCTTCCATAGGGGCAGCAGCCCCTCCAACCTAACAAGCAGGGGACTCGCTGCAGACAAGAACACTTCCCTCCCCACTGCCCACTTCTAGACAGCCCTGTCTCCAGCAGCCCACTCCACGCCTGCCAGAACCACCAGTCCCCTCAACCGCCTGCAGGCAGGCAGAACAATGAGACTTCTGGATCAAACACAGACACTAGTAACTAAATAAATGAATAAACAAGAAATCTAAGGTTGTAACAGTGCTGCGGCTGCTCTGCAGCACACTGCAGGCTCCCTGCCACACTACAGCCTTCAGAGTTGAAACTGAAAAGATGTTTTGAACCAGCCCCCTATAACCTCTCCACTGGTCCCAGCAGCACCATGATGCACAAAAAGAGGAGACCAAAGTCACTGCCACTCCTTGCCAAGCCTTCGCTTTGTTCCTACAAATGTAATGAATGGCTCTTTATTTTACAGCTGTACTAATGCCAGTGAAAAAAAAAACAATGACCGTGGGCAAACACATCACCAGTCACTGACAAAAGCTCAGACCAATCCTGGGGAGCAAAGGTGTTGGGATCCCACAGCTGCTGGACTCACACAGGACACAGTTAGAAAATCAGAGCCCAGCTCTGAAGCAGGGTGCCTCCAGTGCAATAGCAGAACTGTGGTCTCAGCAGCATCAGGAGAGATTTACATCCAAGCATCACAGTTTAAATGCTGTGGCACAGTTCAGCCACAGACCTGCTGAGCTTAAAACTGACTCAAGTGTCCACACGTTAATTCTTGCATTCCTGTAATTCTGCTTTTTACCCCTCTTCCCATCGGACTCTGACCTTTCAGTTTTAGATTTAAGACAGAAAATATACTTAAATAAATAAATAAAACACCACACCAGGAACCAGGTGGATTTGTTCTACTAACACAGCAACCGGCTTACAGCAGCCTGGGCTAGTGGAAGGTAGGTGGGGTGGAACTAGGTGAGCTTTAAAGTCCCTTCTAACCCAAAGCACCAAAAATGGTTTAAACCAAGTCAGGAAAGGGCAAAACCAGGTTAGAAATAGAAAGAAATTGGTAAGAACTGGACAGAAAGGGTTTGGGAATGGCCAAAACGGCTTAAAAAGAGGCAGTATTGTGCAAAAAGAGGGTTAGAAATAGCTCAAGCCAGTTTAGAAATAGCTAAGAAAAGCTTAAACCAGGCTAGAAACTTCCATAAATAGTTCAGAAATTGCCATAAAATGGCTTAAAACTGGTAAGAAATGGGCAAAAATAAGATAAGAATGACCAGCAATTGTTTAGAAATAGCCAAAAAAGACTTAAAATGGGTTAGAAAGGGCCAAAAATGGTTTAAACCAAGTCAGGAAAGGGCAAAACCAGGTTAGAAATAGAAAGACATTGGTAAGACCTGGACAGAAAGGGTTTGGGAATGGCCAAAAGGGCTTAAAAAGAGTCAGTATTGCGTAAAAAAAGGGTTAGATATAGCTCAAACCAGCTTAGAAATAGGTAAGAAAAGCTTAAACCAGGCTAGAAACTTCCATAAATTGTTCAGAAATTGCCAAAAATAGAATAATACCTGCAAGAAATGGCCAAAAATAAGACAAGAATGACCAGGAATTGCTTAGAAATAGACAAAAAAAAAGATTTTAAATGGGTTATAAAGAAGCAAAAATGGGTTAAACCAAGTCAGGAAAGGGCCAAAACAGGTTAGAAATAGAAAGAAATTTGTAAGAAATGGAGAAAAATCCTTTGAAAATGGCCAAAATGGCTTAAAAAGAGGCAGTATTGCGCAAAAAATGTGTTAGAAATAGCTCAAGCCAGTTTAGAAATAGGTAAGAAAAGCTTAAACCAGACTAGAAACTTCCATAAATAGTTCAGATTTAGCCAAAAAAGGAATAAAACCTACAAAAAATGGGCAAAAATTAGGTAAGAATGACCAGCAATTGTTTAGAAATAGCCAAAAAAGACTTAAAATGGGTTAGAAAAAGTCAAAAATTGTTTAAACCAAGTCAGGAAAGGGCAAAAACTGAGTTAGGAACAGAAAAGAAATTGGTAAGAACTGGACAGAAAGGGTTTGGGAATGGCCAAAAGGGCTTAAAAAGAGTCAGTATTGCACAAAAAAAAAAAAGGGTTAGATATAGTTCAAGCCAATCTAGAAATAGGTAAGAAAAGCTTAAACCAGGCTAGAAACTTCCATAAATAGTTCAGATTTAGCCAAAAAAGGAATAAAACCTACAAAAAATGGGCAAAAATAAGGTAAGAAAGACCAGCAATTGTTTAGAAATAGCCAAAAAAGACTTAAACCAGGCTAGAAACTTCCATAAATAGTTCAGATTTAGCGAAAAAAGGAATAAAACCTACAAAAAATGGGCAAAAATAAGGTAAGAATGACCAGCAATTGTTTAGAAATAGCCAAAAAAGACTTAAACAAGGCTAGAAACTTCCATAAATAGTTCAGGTTTAGCCAAAAATGGAATAAAACCTGCAAGAAATGGCCAAAAATAAGACAAGAATGACCAGCAGTTGCTTAGAAATAGCCAAAAAAAAGGCTTAAAATGGGTTAGAAAAAGCCAAAAATGGTTTAAACCAAGTCAGGAAAGGGCAAAAATGGGGTAGAAATGACAGGAAATTAGTAAGAAATGGACAGAAATGGTTTGGAAATGGCCAAAATGACTTAAAAATAGACAGAACTGGGCAAAAAAGGGTCAGAACTAGTCTAAACCAGTCTAGAAATAGCTACGAAAAGATTAAACCAAACTAGAAATGGCAAGAAACTCTTCAGACTTAGTCAAAAATGGCATAAAACTGGTAAGAAATGGGCAAAAATAAGATAAGAATGGCCAGCAATTGTTTAGAAATAGCCAAAAAAGACTTAAAATGGGTTAGAAGGGGCCAAAAATGGTTTAAACCAAGGGAGGAAAGGGCAAAACCAGGTTAGAAATAGAAAGACATTGGTAAGACCTGGACAGAAAGCGTTTGGGAATGGCCAAAAGGGCTTAAAAAGAGTCATTATTGTGCAAGAAAATGGTTAGATATAGCTCAATCCAGCTTAGAAATAGCAAGGAAAAGTTAAACCAGGCTAGAAACTTCCATAAATAGTTCAGATTTAGCAAAAAAAGGAATAAAACCTGCAAAAAATGGGCAAAAATAAGGTAAGAATGACCAGCAATTGTTTAGAAATAGCCAAAAAAAAAATTAAAATGCATTAGAAAGGGCCAAAAATGGTTTAAACCAAGTCAGGAAAGGGCAAAACCAGGTTACAAATAGAAAGAAATTGGTAACAACCTGACAGAAGTGGTTTCGGAAGGGCCAAAATGGCTTAAAAAGAGTCAGTATTGTGCAAAAAAAAGGGTTAGATATAGCTCAAGCCAGTTCAGAAATAGGTAAGAAAAGCTTAAACCAGGCTAGAAACTTCCATAAACAGTTCAGATTTAGCCAAAAATGGAATAAAACCTGCAAGAAATGGCCAAAAATAAGACAAGAATGACCAGGAATTGCTTAGAAATAGCCAAAAAAGACTTAAAATGGGTTAGAAAGAACCAAAAATGGTTTAAACCAAGTCGGGAAAGGGCAAAACCAGGTTAGAAATAGAAATAAATTGGTAAGAAATGTTGAGAAATGGTTTGGGAATGGCCAAAATGACTTAAAAAGAGTCAGTATTGCGCAAAAACGGGTTAAATATAGCTCAAGCCGGTTTAGAAATAGGTAAGAAAAGCTTAAACCAGGCTAGAAACTTCCATAAATAAATCAGAAATTGCCATAAAATGATTTAAAACCGGCAAGAAATGGGCAAAAATAAGGTAAGAATGACCAGCAATTGTTTAGAAATAGCCAAAAAAGACCTAAAATGTGTTAGAAAAAGCCAAAAATGGTTTAAACCAAGTCAGGAAAGGGCAAAAGCTGTGTTAGGAACAGAAAAAAAATTGCTAAGAACTGCACAGAAATGGTTTGGGAAGGGCCAAAATGACGTTAAAGAGTCAGTATGGTGCAAAAAATGGTTAGAAATAGCTCAAGCCAGTTTAGAAATTGGTGAGAAAAGCTTAAACCAGGCTAGAAATGCCCATAAAAAAGTGAAGCATTAGCCAAAAATGGCATAAACCTGGTAGGAAATGGGCAAAAATAAGGTGAGAATGACCACCCATTGTTTAGAAATAGCCAAGAAAAAGTTAAAGTGGGTCAGAAAGGTCCAAAAATGGGTTAAACCAAGTTAGGAAAGGCCAAAAAAGGGGGCAGAAAGAAATTGGTAAGTACAGCACAAGAACAGTTTGGAAATGGCCATAATGGCTTAAAAAGAGTTAGAATTGGGCCAAGAAATAGCTCAAGCCAGTTAAGAAATAGCTAAGAAAAGCTGAAACCAGGCTAGAAATGGCCATGAATTCTTTAGGAATTGCCAAAAATGGCTTAAAACTGGTAAGACATGGGCAAAAATAAGATAGAAATGGTCATCAATTGTTTAGAAGTGGTAAAAAATGCTTCAAACAGGGGACAAGCAGGCAAGAATGGACTAGGAATAGCCAAAAAAAAAGCTTAAAACTGGTAAGAAATGACCAAAATCAGGATACAAATGGCCATAATTCTTTTAGAAATAGCCAGACTTAAAATGGGTTAGAAATTGGCAACACTGGGTTAGGAACGGCCAAAAATGGCTCAAACCGAGTCAGGAAAGAGCAAAAATGGGTTAGAAATGGCAAGAAATTAGTAAGAAATGGACAAAAAACATTTGGAAAAGGTCAAAATGGTTCAAAAAGTTTTAGAATTGGGGAAAAAAGGGTTCAAAACAGCCTGAACCGGTTAAGAAATAGCTAGGAAAAGCTTAAAATAGGCTAGAAACTTCCATAAATAGTTCAGATTTAGCCAACAATGGAATAAAACCTGCAACTCAATCATGTACCAAGGAAAGAGTCAGGGCATTTTCAGCTCTGTCTTGAACACTGCCAGCCATGGGGCAGCCACAGCTTCTCTGGGCACCCTGTGCCACTGTCCCACCACCCTCACAGGGAACAACTTCTAAGATCTCATCTCAATCTCCCCTCTCTGTCACGTTAAAATCGTTCCCCCTTGGCCCATCCCCACAGGCCCTTGCTCTCCCCACAAGAAATGAGGGCAGATCCCAGGATCATCCCTCGGCAGCCGCAGCGCTCCGCTGCCGGCTCAGCCAGCCCAACTCACACACCGAGTCCAAAGCAGCCACTCTGGGGAAGTCCCTTGAGGTGTTCTGGCAACTCCTACAGCACCCCAAGATCGCCATCGCCACCCACCTCCTTCCACGCTCCTGTGTCCACAGGCGGCACCGGCTCCGAGACACCAAGACGGGAACCACCAGAGGAGCTGCTCTTGCCTCCTCCACCGGTAGCTTGTGTTCCGTGGGGCAGCTGTCGTCTCCCGGTGCCTCTGCTGGAGGGTTCTGTGGGCTTCTGTGACCTCACACACCTGAACACGGGGAGTTCCAGAATCAGCCACCCCTGTGGTCTCCATGTCCCCAAGGTCATTGTGATGCAGGAGCTCTGACTGGGTCCATGGGGTGCTCTGGAGGTGCTGCAGGCATTCTCTGGGATTCTCTAGGGGTATCCCCAGGATGCCCTGGGAGTGCAGAGAGACACAGGGCCGTGGAGCAAGCTGCTCTAGTGGAAGGTGTCCCTGCCCGTGCCTCTGGGGGTTGGAGCTGGGTGAGCTTTAAGGTCCCTTCCAGCCCACTCTGGGATTCCATGATTCTCTGCTGTGCCAATGTCGGTCCCTCTCCACTCCTCGTAGGTGGCCGTGACGCCCTGTTCCATGGCCCACGTTGAGCTGTGACCCCTCGCATGCTCCACCTCCGGACCAAAGGCACTGAGGAAGAGCAGCCCGTGAGGGACCTCCCCGAGCCGGCTGGGCAGAGGCTGGTCCCCCCGCAGCCACTCCCGGAGCACCCCTGGGTGCCCAGTGGCCATGGGCACGATGCTGCCGCCATCCCAGAGCCATGGCGGTCGCTGTGGATTTGCCCATTGTGACGGGGCCCCCACGGTGAGCGTGGGCTCTTTAAGGAGGGAGAGCCCTGCAGATAACCGGTGCAGAGGAGAGCCCTCCCCTCCCTCGGGGCTTCATGTAACCAAAAACGGGGGTGGGGAAGGGGGGGGGGGATCATTAAGTGCCTGTTGATGAGCTGTCTGTGGGGGAGGGGGGCGATGGGCCTCACCTCCCCCCCAGCACCCCAAAACGAGGGGGGTGGGGGAGGGTCCCCAATGGACACAACCTCCCATCCCCCACCCGGGGGTGTTGGGGGGTGGCACCTCCCCCCCTCTTTATACCCGGGATGGGAGAGGGGAGGATAAAGGGGGGTATGGGGGGGTTCTATCCGAAGCCTTATTGACACCGATGTAAATAGCGCGGGGGGGGGGGAGGGGAGGCAGGAGGGGTCACCTTAAGAATGTATAAAAAGGAAACTTAACCAATAAATAAAGATTTCACAGGAAATCGAGGCCCCCTCTCCCCCCCGTGTTTCGGCCTTTCCCCATCCCCGTTCCGCGATGCTCTCCGCACTTCCGGGTTTGTTGCCTCTGTTGCCTAGCAACGGGGTCTCCGCGTACCGCTTCCTGCGTGTTGCCAGGCTACGGCCCATGGGGCTGAATATGGGGCCTTTCCTCGCCCCTCCCCCTCATTTGTCCCCTCTTCCCCTCCCCCACCGCATACCCATTTTCTCCCCTCCCCCCCTTATGCCCCCCATTCCCCCTCCCCCTTTTTCCCACCCCCATTCCCCACATTCCTGCCATTTCTCCCCCTCTCTCTCCATCCCTCCCCATTTCTCATCCCACCATCGTTACCCCCCCCTTATTTACATGCAATTAGCGTAGGACCTGCTTTATCCACACGCACTTCATGTAGGGCTGACCTTATTTACACGTTACTTCCTTATTTACATGTTATTAATGTGGGGCCTACTTAATTTGTGTCCTTTTAGTCCAGCATGCTCAGCGCTTCCAGCAGCCCCAGCCCTTCTCCCTAGGGCCTGAAAGGGGCGTGGCCAAAGGGGTGAGCCCACGCCCCCCCCCCCGCCCCTCCCTCTATCTCCCCGTCTTTGCTCACCTGGGCCTGCAGGGGGCGCAGCTGCGCCTGGAGCTTCCCATTGGATGCGGCCAGAGCCCGGAGCTGGATCCAGCGACGGGACTGGAAGGGATGGAGGGGGGGACACAAGGAAATGAGGGACCCCAAAGCCATGGGAGGGACCCAAATACCCCCCAAGACCCCCAAACACCTTAAATATCGCCCCAGATTTCCCCACAAGCCTCTCCCTTAACACCAAACCCATCCACAACCCCCAGATCCCCCTCCCAGCACCCCCAAAATTCCCCCTAAAGCCCCAAACTCCCCCATGTCAGCCCCTATAGACCCAAAATCCCCCTCCAGGACCCCCACATATCCCTCATCCCTCCCAAAAATCGGCGCTGGAGCCCTTTAGGGACCCCAACCCCTCCCCATAACCATCAAATTCCACCCCCCAGACCCCCCCAAGCCCATCAGGACCCCCCCAAATCCCCATATTCCCCCGTTGGCACCCACCAGCCGCTGCTTCCCCTCCTGCAGCTGCCTCCTCAGTGGCCCCAGGGCAGTTTCTGGGGAGTCCATGGGGCTGCCCCGTAGCTCTGGGCCCTGCTGGATCTGGGCCCCCCGAGCCCCTGAGAGCCCCGTGGCCTCCAGCATCAACCTGGTGGCAAGGGGGGCCCCAAAGCCAAACGTTGAGGGGAGTCTGGGGGGCCCAAAGGGGTCCAGATCCCATTTTGGGGACCCCAAAAGGGCTGCAGGGACCATGGAGGTTGGGGGGGGGGGCACCCCGAAAGGTGTCAGTACTGGGTTTAGGGAGAGTGGGGGGGGGGGGCTTTAAGGACCCCTATGAGCCCAGCACCCACTTCAGAAGGAAACCCAGGGGGGTTTAAAGTATAGAGGGGGTCCCTAAAGGGTTCTGGGGTTCAGGAGTGGGGAGGAAAAGATCATGGGGGAGGGCCCAGGGCAGTTTTGGGTTGCAAGGGGGGAAACTGGGCTGCAGGATGCATTCGGGGGGGGGGGTCCTTGAAAGGGTTTTGGGTGCATGGGGGAATCCATAGGGTGGTTTTGGGGTGCAGAGGGGTTGTTTTGGGGTGCAGTGGGGGTAGATTTGGGTGCAGAGGTGTGTTTTGGGGTGCAGAGGGGGGATTGAGGTGCCGTGGGGCTTCTGGGATGCATGGGGGTGGATTTAGGGTGCAGGGGGCATGATTTTGGGGTGCAGGGGGGGCGTTTTGGGATGCGGGGGTTGTTTTGGGGGGCAGGGGGGTGTTTTGGTCCCTGTGGGACCCCCAAAACCCCACAGAGCCCCCCCAAAACCCTCTAACGCTCCCCACCTCCCCACCCCGCCCCCCAAACCTGAATCTCCTTGAGGTGCTGGTACCTGAGCCCCGAGTTAAGGAGGAAACCTGGGGGGGGGGGGGTGGGTGTTAAAGGAGGGGTTGGAGGGGGGGGGGTCACAAGGGGGAATTGGGGAGTGCTGGGGGGTTGTTGGGATCCCAATGGAATTTTGGGGGGGTCCTAACAAGCAAAGGGGTTTGGGGGGGTCCTGAGGGCTTTTGGAGGCTCCCCAATGAGCTTGGGTGTCCCCCCCCCACTTTGGGGTGCAGCGGGTACCACAGCAGGTTCCCTTTGATCTTCTTCACATTCCTATAGGAACACCCCCACCCCCCCGCCATGTATTTTAGGGACCGATCCGAGGTTTGGGGTCCCTCCAGATGTTGCAGTTCCTCCCCCCCAGATGTTGGGGTGCCCCCCTCACCGCGGGTGCCGCACGTGGCCCATGATGTACTCCCGGATGGGGGCACAGGGCCCCGTGCACAGCCTGGAGGTGGGGGGGAGACAAAGAGAGGGGGTCAGGAGCACCCCAACCCCCCCAGGACCCCAAAAGCCCCCACTGGGGGGTCCCGCGGGCTCCAACCTGCGCAGGTCGGGATCGGAGGGGAGCTCCAGCTCCGCCATGATGGGCGAAATTGGCGCGCTGGGAGCGCCGCGCGGCACGACGGGAGTTGTAGTCCAAGCCGGGCGGCGCCTTAATGGTGCTGTATGGATGTCGCACTGCATCATGGGAGTTGTAGTCCAGGCTGGGCGACTCTAGGACAGGTCTCTCTGGGTGCCGCGTGGCATGATGGGAGTTGTAGTCCCCTCCTGGCCGGAGCCATAACGGCTCTCCATGAACATCCTTTTCCAGAGAGTTCCCCGCATGGGGACAGAACTGTGGGGGTGGTCTCTGGGGGTCGTTTGCTTCCTCCAACGATCTCCATCACTGCTGGCAGCCTTTGAAGCACGCGCAGTAGATGCTCACACCAGCTTAATTGGTTCGTTAGCCCCAGAGACGGAGCAATCCTCCCATCCTCCCACTGCTCAGGTGGTTTAACTGCAGCCCATCCTGGGCTCCTGCGGTTCCAGATACTCCTTATCCTGTGTCCTGTTCTTCTGGACTGTTTTTCTTAAACTGTGTCACAGCTGTAAGGATTTCTCTTGTGAGAATTCTCAGTGTGTTCTCCAGCTGCACTCTATGGGATCTTTTTCTCTCTGTGTCACGCACCTCAGTAATTTTCCATTGCTACTGGTACAAAACCATCAAACTTAACATTACTTAAAAGTGATTCTAAAGATTTCTATATTCCACTTTGTGCCCCCCCTTTGTCTCAGTTTGGGGGTGTTTTTTGGATGTTTTGGGCGGTTTTGGAGCTGTTTTGGCTTCTGAACCTGTATCCTGTAGGAGAAGGAGGATAAGTTTGTTTTGGGGTGTTTTAGTGTGTTTTTGGGGTGTTTATGGTATGTTTTGGGCCTCTGACCGTGTATCCCGTAGGAGAATCAAGCGAAGGTGGTGTTGGGGTTTTTTGGGGTGCTTTTGAGATGGTTTTGTGGTGTTTTGGTGGTGGTTTTGGGCTGTTTTGGAGCCATTTGGGGTCTGTTTTGGGGGTCTGACCCTGTATCCCATCGGAGGAGCTGTGATCCCCCCCAAGGCCAATGGCATTCCATAGGGAACACAGTCATTCCATAGGGAATGCGCCATTCCATAGGGAGAAGCTGCAGTTCCATAAGGGACACTGAGGATCTTGTGTCTTCTCTGGCACCGTTGACAAAGAGGAGCTGTGACCCTCATTGGAATGTCGGGATTCCATAGGGAATGCTGTGATTCCATATGGGGACGCTGCGGTTCGTGAGGGACACTAAGCATCTTGGATCTTCTCTGGTACTGTGGACAAATAGGAGCTGTGACCCCCACATAGGACACAGCCCCCCCCCCCCCGGACACTGGGATTCCATAGGGAGCACTGGGATTCCATAGGGAGGCACTGGGATTCCATAAGGGACACTTGACATCTCCAGTTCCTGGAGTGGATGGAGCCACAGGAGATGCTTCATGGGACTCGTAGAGGGGATGCTGTGTCCTCCTATGGACCACCATATGGGGCTGAAGGGGTCTGTATGGGACCAAGGGTATCCACATGGGGTTAGGAGCATCCTTACGGAGTTAGGAACGCCCATATAGGACATGGGGCTTCCACACGGGATCACCTGCATCCATCTAGGGCTGAGGGCCTCTATATGGGGCTGAGGGACTCTGTATGGTCCTACGAGCAGCAACCATATACAACATGGGACCAGCAGCATCCGTATCAGACATGGGGCCTCCATATGAGACCACAAGCATCCATATGGGATTGAGGGCCTCTATATGAGGCTAGGAGCATCCATATGGGGCTAGGAGTATCCATATACAACATGGGACCTCCATATGGGACCACAAGCATCCATCTAGGGCTTAGGGCTGAGGAACTCCATATGTAGCTATGGGCCTCTATATGAGCATATAGGAGCAAGGGCCTCCGTATGGGACTATGAACTTCATATGTGACATGGGGCCTCCAGATGGGACCACGAGCATCTGTGTTGGGTTGAGGGCTTCCACATGGGGCCATGAGCTTCCATATGGGGCCATGGGTTTCCATATATGACATGGGGCCTCTGTATGGGATCAAATGCAACTCTATGGGACCATATATGCATCCATATGGCACTGAGCACCTTCCCTATAGGGCAGAGGGCTATAAGGGGGTAGAGTATCTCTATGGGGCTGAGGACCAGCTCTTATGGGGCCACAAACCTCTACAGGGGACTGAGAATATCCATCTCTATGGGGCTGGGGGCTTCCCTATGGGATTCAGGCGTTCCCTATAGGCTGAGCTTTCGCTAGGGGGTTCAAGCTTTCTCTATGGGGCTGAGGTCTTCTATAGGGCTGAGGCTTCCTTATAGGTCTCCCGCCCACCCCCATACATCTCCTTTGTCTCCCCCATATCCCTGGGGAGGGGGTGGGCGGAATGGGACAATAGCATTCAAGGCAGTAAGGGGTTGCAGGAGCCCCTCCCAGCCCCTCATTTTGAGGCCAAATCCTTAATAATCATAATAATATGCCAATTAATAATTAGGCTCTTCCAGCACTTTCTCCCCCTAAATTATTTCCTAGTGGAAATCAATGGGTTTAACCCCCCCCCTTCCCCCCCCTTTATAAATCACTATATTTGTATAAATGGTGCCTTTCCAACCCCAAGTCTTACCTTATTCCACCCATTTTCTCCACGGGGGGGGAGGGGGAGGGGCCTCACTGTGACCCCCCATTGCCCTCCCCAAAATAATCCCTCCCCCATTGTGCCTATTATTTTATATGTCCCCATGATCTTATTTAATTATCCCGCCCCCCGTTGTGATGCTGATAGGAATAGAACTGCTGTCCCCCCCTTCCCCACAGTGGTTTGTTCCATAACGGAGGGGTAGAAAAGCGGGGTCGCAACCATTTTGAGGGGCTGGGGGGGTCCAAGCCATTTTGGGTGTTGGGGTCTGCCCCATTTTGGGGTGCTGGATCCCATTTTGGGGGTGTGTCCCCCATTTTGGGTAGGGTTGGTGACCTCCCTCCTTTTGTGCCCGATGAGACCACCCACAGGATGGGCGTGGCCAAGCCGGATGGGGCCGGCTCTGATTGTCTGGGCCCGCTTGGGGGCGTGGCTTTGTCCAGTGGGCGGTACCAAGAGGCGGAGCAAGGAGGACTGCACCGGGGTACCCGGGTGCCCTCAATGGAAGCTGGGGGGGGGAGACTGCAGTGCTGCTGAGTGACTTTTAGCGCTATAATGGACCAAATTCCCTTGGGAACACCGTTTCCTTCCACAGCGGCACCCCTTTTGCTGATCCATGGAAGCAGGGAAGCCCAGAAGGAATCACTGCAACTTCATTGCGGGATAAGGGGGAGTCAGGTTTGGAGTGCGTGCTGCCTGGATGCTCTCGGAGATGGAGGGGAGGGAATGGGACAGCGGAGGCGATGCCCTTTGGTCTCCGGAGCCCCTTGGTCCAGGTTTGTCTCCGCCATCCTTTCCCCTAAACGATAACTGCGCATCCGCAGCAGGAGAGCACCCGCAGGCAGTATCCCAGGCTCCGCCGCTCCGGTGCTTTCCTGAGGATGAGCAGGGTCTGTGCTGTCAGGGAACGGAGGCCGGGATCATCCTCATCCAGCAGCGCTTCCAGGGCTGTGATCCAAAGAGACCGGGATGAGTCCCTCCGTAGCCTCCAGCATCCCCCCAGCCCCTGCTCCCTCCTCACCTCTGCAGATCTGCTCCAGCTTCCTTGGGCTTTTCCCTCTTAGGGGCCGTGCAGCCAATCCTGGGCACACAGGGATCCATTGGGATCCGTCAGCATCCATCGGGATCCATCAGGGATGCAGCAGTGGGAACCGGGTTGGGGACCGCAGGGACTCACCAATGAACCTGACGGCTGCCTCTTGCAAGGAGACCTGAGCATCCTGCAGGTACCGCAGGCTCTGGTCCAGGTATCCCTGAGCCCTCTTCCTGCTCCGCTCCAGCTGCAGAAGGAATGGGATGCTATGGAAGGCCCCCATTGGCCGGAGCAGTCCCAACGCTCCCTTTCCCATCCGCATGTGGAATGAGCAGAGCGGTCCAAGGGGTTCCAAGGGGAATAGGGACGGATGCAGGACCCATACCAAGCACTCTGCAACCCTCCACGTCTGCCTCGTGTCCAATAGGCGCCGAAGCTCTTCCCATCCCAGGAGCGTCGCCGCAGCAAGGAGAGCTTCCCAGGAAGCCTGCACAGGATGGGATGGGAGATGGCACCTTGGGGTTGATCCCACCCTCGGGAATGTGGGATACCCCGAGGTGGGGGGAAGGGTGTTTGTACCTCGGCCACGCTGCAGCTTTGGTCGCTCATGCGGAAGAAGAGCGGGAGCAGCAGATCCCAGATTTTGCTCCTCATCCTCCTCCTGTCACCGCCAAGCACCGACTGCAGCAGGACCCGGAACAGGCGGATGGAGAGCTCGCGGAGCCGGCTGCATCCCTGAAGGGAAGGAGGAAAAGGGGGCACTTGGGCAGATCCTGATGGGATGTGAAGCCCTGAGCCATCCCCATGCGAGCTCCAAATCACCGCAGGGGTCCCACGCAGCCCTTACTCCATCAAAGAGGGGCCAGAGGTCCTGCACCAGCCCCACGGCAATGGGGCTGGCCTCCTCACGCGGGAGGCGACCCATCACGTTCCGTAGGATCATCAGGGCCTTTATCCTGAGCTCGTCCTCAGCGTCCCAGAGCCAGCGCACCATGTGGGGCAGCAGTCGCTGCAGTTTCCTTGCCTGCAGGAAGAGGTGGGGGCTCCTTCTGGGGAAGCCTTGACCCAAGGCTATGGTCACCAAGGTCATGGCCAAGAGGGGTCCCTATGGCCATGCCCTGCCCCATGGCCAAGAGGGCTCCCCATGAACCACGGCCAAAGGGTTCCCTATGCCCATGCCTTTCCCCTTGGCCAAGAGGGCTCCCCATGAGCCATGGTCAAGAGGGCCCCCCATGCCCATGCCCTGCCCCATAGCCAAGAGGGCTCTCCATGGTTGTGTCCTGCCCCATGGCCATGACCCGCTCACCAAGACACGTTTCTTTGAGAGCTCCAAGAGTCTTTCCAGCAGCACGGCCGCTGTCACCAGGTTCTGGGGGTCCTCAGCTCCCTCAGCACCACCAGCACCGGAGGCCATGGTCTAAGGCAAACACAGGCATTGAGACCCCATGAGCCTGCAGGGCTCATGGGACTCATCAGGGCCCTTTGGGACTCACAACCAAGTTGGGGATGGAGGTTTCCCGGGTGTCCTGGAGCATCCCCAGCAGCTCTTGTAGGGCCTCTGAAGTCTTGGATATGGTCAAGAACACCTCCCAGATGTCCGCGTCAGCGCTGGAAGGCAGAGCACTGAGTCAGCGTGGTCTGTGCATCCCATGGGATGCCCTATGGGGGTTAGTGGTGGTGCTCCCCATGGGGTGGGATGCAGGGACCCGCTCCTCAGGGATGTCATAGCATCATGGAAAGGGCCTCAAGTTCATCCAATTAAAACTCCAATGCCATGGGGTGGGATGGGGGGACCTGCTCCTCAGGGGTATCATAGCATCATGGAAAGGGCCTTAAGATCTTCCAGTTCCAGACCCTACGCCATGGGTCTGGATGGACGGACCTGATCCTCAGCATCGTGGAAAGGACCTTAAGATCCTCCAATTCCAGCCCCAACGCTATGGGGTGGGATGCAGACACCTGCTCTTCAGCATCATAGAAAGGGCCTTAAGATCATCCATTGCCATGGGTCCTTGGGCCTGGTGGCCATAAGGACCAAGACCTCAAGGCTGGTACCTGTATCTCAAGGGCACGTTGAGGACCATGCTGATCGTCAATGCCCTCGGGTGCTTGATGGCCATCAGGGTGAGGAGCATGTCCATCCTGTCCCACGTCGCTTTCCCGCTGCTAATCCGCAGGCAATCGCGGATGCTCCTCACGACACTCGGCATCTGGAAGCGGGAGCAGGGGCGAGGATGGTGCTGGGACCGGATTCCCCACCCCTCTCTGCTGCATCTTGGTACCCAAGAGCCCTCCTAGGTTTAGGATGGAGGAGGAAGGACCGAAGGGGATGGGCACACAGCCATGGGGCACCCACCTCCGCCAACCAGGAGTCGAGGTCGCTCATGACCAGCTCCAGGATGTCCTCTGCCACCCTCCTGTCGAAGATGCTCGAGTCCTTCATGGCCTTGATGACCACGCAGACCATGTCCGTCCTCTCCCATGGATAAAGGGAGCCTGCAAACCTCTATGGAGGAAGGTTGGGAGCATGGGAGCGGCGTTGCCCGTGCTTGGGGAAGCATCCCACCAAAGGGTCAAGCAATGGGGGAAGCTCCATTACCATGGTGAGGTCTCGGGGGCTGGTTTCTTCATCCCATCTGAGCTTTTCCACTTCATGCTCTGGCTTTGGCCTTTCTGAAGAGCAAGGGGGACACAGGAGAGTCAATGGGACAGAGGGGAGTCAATGGGATACAGGAGAGTAAATGGGACAGAGGGGAATCAATGGGACACAGGAGAGTGAATGGAGTACAGGAGAGCCAGTGGGAGACGGGAGAGTCAATGGGACAGAGGGGAGTCAATGGGATACGCAAGAGTCAGTGGGACACAGGAGAGCCAATGGGATACAGGAGAGTCAATGGGACACAGGGGAGTCAACGGGAGACAAGGGAGACAATGGGACACAGGAGAGTCAATGGGGCACAGGGGAGTCAATGGGATACAGGAGAGTGAATGAGACACAGGAGAGTCAATGGGACGCAGGGGAGTCAATGGGACACAGGGGAGTCAATGGGACACAGGGGCGTCAATGGGATACAGGAGAGTCAATGGGAGGGGTCGGGGGGAGCCCATCACGGCCTCTGGTACCTTCCTGCTCCAGGAGGTACTGATGGAGGCTGCGAAGAGCACCCAGGGCTGGGGAGCTTGTCCTGTCCTCGGCAAAGCAGAAGAGGAGGAGGTGGCCCAGGAGATGGCCCAGGAGATGGCCCAGGAGCTCCTCAGCGGGGCGGGAGCTGAAGTGTCTCTTCCTGGTCAGGTGCAGGTTCTGGGGAGGGAGAAAGAACAGGAACAAAAGGTGAAGAACCCAAAGGAGGAAAGAAAGGAGAAAAAGAAAGAGGAGAAGGGGAAAGAGAGAAGGAGAAGGAGGAGAAGGAGAAAGAGAAGGAGAAGGAGGAAAAGGAGAAAGAGAAGAAGTAGGAGAAAAAGAAAGAGAAGGAGGAGGAGGAGAAGGAGATGGAGGACAAGGAGGAGAAGGAGGAGGAAAGGAGGAGAAGAAGGAGGAGAAGGAGGAGAAAAGGAGGAGAAGGAGGAGGAGAAGGACTAGAAGAAGAACCTGAAGGACAACAAAAGAAGAAGGAAGAATGAAGAAAGAGAAGGAGGAGGAGAAGGAGAAACAAAGAGAAAGACCAGAAGAACCTGAAGGAGAATGAAAGAAGAAAGAAGAAGAAAGGAAAAGGAGAGGGAGAAGAAGAAAGGAGCATGAGCAGAAGCAAGAGCAGGGGAAGAGACAGGAGCAGGGGCAGGGGCAGGAGCAGGGGAAGAGACAGGAGCAGGGGCAGGGGCAGGAGCAGGAGCAGGAGCAGGGGCAGGGGCAGGAGCAGGAGCAGGGACAGGGGCAGGAGCAGGAGCAGGAGCAGGGGCAGGAGCAGGAGCAGGGACAGGGGCAGGAGCAGGGGCAGGAGGAGGAGCAGGAGCAGGAGCAGGAGCAGGAGCAGGGGCAGGAGCAGGGGCAGGAGCAGGAGCAGGAGCAGGGGCAGGGGCAGGAGCAGGAGCAGGAGCAGGAGCAGGAGCAGGAGGAGGAGCAGGAGCAGGAGCAGGAGCAGGGGCAGGGGCAGGAGCAGGAGCAGGAGCAGGAGCAGGAGCAGGAGCAGGGGCAGGAGCAGGAGCAGGGACAGGGGCAGGAGCAGGGGCAGGAGGAGGAGCAGGAGCAGGAGCAGGAGCAGGAGCAGGGGCAGGAGCAGGGGCAGGAGCAGGAGCAGGAGCAGGGGCAGGGGCAGGAGCAGGAGCAGGAGCAGGAGCAGGAGCAGGAGGAGGAGCAGGAGCAGGAGCAGGAGCAGGAGCAGGGGCAGGAGCAGGAGCAGGGACAGGGGCAGGAGCAGGGGCAGGAGGAGGAGCAGGAGCAGGAGCAGGAGCAGGAGCAGGGGCAGGAGCAGGGGCAGGAGCAGGAGCAGGAGCAGGAGCAGGAGGAGGAGCAGGAGCAGGAGCAGGAGCAGGAGCAGGAGGAGGAGCAGGAGCAGGAGCAGGAGCAGGGGCAGGGGCAGGGGCAGGAGCAGGAGCAGGGGCAGGGGCAGGGGCAGGGGCAGGGGCAGGAGCAGGAGCAGGAGCAGGGGCAGGAGCAGGGGCAGGGGCAGGGGCAGGGGCAGGGGCAGGGGCAGGGGCAGGAGCAGGGGCAGGGGCAGGGGCAGGAGCAGGAGCAGGGGCAGGAGCAGGAGCAGGCAGACTCAGGATGCTCTGCAGGTCCCCGTCTCCCCGTGCAGGGGTCGCTCTCGCCCGCCCCGGTCCTGCCGGGTCCTTACCCTCAGTGTGCGGTGGTGCCGCAGCAGCTGGGTCAGGGCCGCGATCCTGCCCAGGGCCCTCTCCCTCACGGCGGGGCTTCGGGAGCCGCTGAAGCGCAGCAGGACCTGGGCAGGGGGAGAAGCCGCAGGTGAGCCCCGGAGCTGCGGCAGGGGCTGGACCTGCCCCGCTTCCATTGCAGCTCCCGCTGAGCATCACCGCGGGGCGGGCAGGGATGGAGGCAGCGGCACGGGAAGGGATGCAGGGGGTGAGGGCTTGGTCCCCCCGCTGTGGGTGATGCCCCGGCTGCAAGGACCGAGGCACGGCCCCGCTTCCAGGGCTGGGCTGGAGCTGGCGGTGAAAATCAGTGCCTCACTGCTGCCCCTGCCCTGGGGCTGCAGGGGCTTTGGGTCCTTTCCAACCCAACCCGCTCTGTGCTTCTCCGATTACAGTGTACGTGTAAATACATAGGAACGTATAGGAATAGAGCCATAGAGCTGAATAGGAATAGGAATAGAGCCATAGAGCTAAATAGATATAGGGTAAGTATAAATATCATAGAATTATAATTATGAACAGAGATATAGATATATAAATATTCATATCACTATAAACATAAATATGAATATAGAAATATAAAAATATAGATATGAACATAACTATAAATACGAATATTAACACGTATAAATATAAATAAATATAGGGTTAGATATAAATACAGGTACAGATATTAATATAAGTTAAAATGAAAATACTAATAATTAATATAAATATCTACTTATAAATGTAGATATTAATATTAATATCGGTATTAATATAGATATAGTTAAATATAAATGTTGATATTCATCAATATTGCTTTCATTAATTTTTTAATATTAATTGTAGATATCTATATAGAAATAGAAATAGATCTAAATAGAAATATATAGATATTGGTTTAAATATATTGATATAAATAGATAAAAATATATCTAAATATATAAGTAGATACAAATATATATACATGTATACATATATGCACATATACACACATACATACATACACACACATATAGACACATACATATGTATACATACATACATATATACACACACATGTATGCATATATATACATATATATACACATATCTATAACAGACAAATTCCTCCTCTAAAGACCTCTTTAGGCAACAGTTCAGGGCAAGGGAACCAGTCCATGGGCCCCAGCAGCCTGGTCCCAGCCCATGGTGCCAGGAGGCAGCAAAGACCCTATCCCGGGGGGGGCTCAGCCTCCTGATGTGGTGTCCCTGCCCTGAGCTCTGCGGGCAGCGACCGCCACCCCCTGCAACCCCCGTGCTCCAGGAGGGCCTTGGGTTACCCAGGGGAGGGAGGGCCCATGGCTCCGGGGGGCCCCATGGGTGAGGAGCAGCCCCCGTGCACCCCGCTCTGCACAGGCCAGACCTGCAGGATGCTCTGCAGCTCCTTGCTGCCCCTGGGGTCAGGAGAGTTGAGCACCAGGCTCCGCAACATGTTATCCATGGACTCCAGTGCCTGCAGGGACAGAGCAGAGCCCTTCAGGTACCTACGGGGCTTCAACCGCGGGCATCCCGCAGCCCCAGCGCTCCAAAGGGAGCTGCGGGCTCCTGGAGCGCCTTACTCGGTAGTAGTAGTAGGCATCCAGGACCGAAAGCTCCTCATTCAGAGGCAGGAAGAAGACGCTCCTGCAGCAGGTCTCTACGATGTGTCTCCCTTGGTCCGCAAGCCCTGACTGCACTGAGCTGCAAAGGGAAGAAGGCTCCGGTTGGATGCTGGTGATGGGAGCAGTGGGGTTCCCAGGAGGGATGTGCAGTTGTGGTACCTCAGTTCTGCTATCGCATCCATGGTGAGATGCCGCAACTCCGTGCGCAGCTGGCTCCTGGGCTGCTCTTGCAGCAGTGTCTATAGAGCACAATGGGGATAAGGGACCTGGGAGTCCACCAATGCTGCCCTCACCGGGTGCTGGAGGCCTTCGCCCCATAGCATCCCCATGGGGGTCCCTTCACCTGGATGATCTCTGTGAGCTGGGTCTTATGGCAGAAGACATCCAGGCCCTGTTGCAAGCCGCAGAACCTGGCGGTGCTCAGCAGGGAGCGGACGCTCTCAAGGAATCCAACCGTTTCATACTCAGACTGGAAACCAGGGAGGATGGAAGCACAAACAGGGAGTATGAGAGGGGACGGGGTACTGGAGCACTAGGGGTGAAGACAGCACCCAACAGCACCCATCGGCATCGCAATGGCCGTGCTCACCATGGCTGGCCTGTTGACAAAGGCCTCGATGCGCTCCACGTTGTCCCGCTCCAGTACGTACACGGGTAACCAGCTGGCATCTAACGGAGGAAGAGGAGAGGTTTGGAGAGCAGAGGAAGCTCTGCCCCCCGCCAGCATCCAAGGAAAGTGGTGCTGGTCATAAAGTCATGGAACCATGGAATGGGTTGGGTTGGAAAGGACCCGGAGATCATCCATTGGGTCTTCCAACCCAACCCCTTCTATGGCTCTATGGTCCGATGTCACCAAGGTTGTGTCCAACCTGGCCGTGGATGGAGCATCCACCCTGTGCCAGCACCTCACCCCCTCCATAGGGAACAACTTCCTTCTATCCAAGCGGAACTTCCCCTGTTCCAGTCTGAACCCATCTCCCCTTGTCCTGCTCCCAGACCAACGCTCACCAGTCCTCAATGGCACGACCAGGGTTTCCTCACAGGACTCCAGTGAAGAGATGCATCCCTCAGGAGCCTCATCCCTCTCCCAAGCCTGCCGGCGGGATCTGGGGGCTCTCTCCATTATCCCGCGGGATGCAGGAAAGGGATCGGGATAGCGAAGGGGAAAGCTTGGACCAAACGTAACAGGGCTTGAGCTCAGAAGCAACCCAGTGGCTCCTTCCTCCTGCTCTTTCCTGTCACTCTCTGCTCCCCTGAGCAAAGCACTCAAGTAGGGTGACACAAATGAGGTCACAAAGGGCCCCGTTTTGACCCGTTGCCATGGTGACCCACCTGGGTTCTAGACTGAGGCTGTGGAAGAACTTGCTGCAGGGCCATGAACTGGGGCTGTCACCCAAAGCAGCATCCCTGCACCCCAACATGCTGGGTGTGGGGACCCTTCCTTATGGGGCTCAAGAAAGATGGGGTTTGGGGTCATATAGGGGTGCCAGCAGTGTTGGGAGGGATGGAGATGCCTGTGGTTGATTGGATTTTGGGGTACCATGCAGTTTTGGGGTAGTTTAGGGGTAACATGAGGATTGGAAGGGATGGAGATGCCTGGGGTTGGTTGGGTTTTGAGGTACCATGTACTTTTGGGGTGGCTTAGGGCTACTGGGATGGATGGAGGTGGCTGGGGCATGGTGGGTTTCTGGCTACCAGATGGGTTATGGGATGCTTTAAGGGTACCAGGGCTATTGGGAGGAGTGGGAACTTTGGGTGTGATGCAGGTGCCTGGGACTGAGGTGAACCAGGACCCTCATGTGAGGACACGGAAGCTGTGGGTCTGCGGGGGTGGCAGAGCTGTAGGGTGGGCATCAGGCCCCATGGGTCTGGGGTGCCCATGGAGGGTGCTGCATCTGCAGAGCTCCTGCAGGTGATGGAAGGCCCTTGAAGGAAGCTGCTGAGAGCCAGGCTGAGAAGAGTGGGGATGGAGAAATGGAAATGAAAATGAAATGAAATTATAGGATGTGATGCTATAACATGATGTAACATGATATAACATGATAAAACATAATATGTTACATGATATGATGCAAGATATGCTATGAGATGAGGAGGATGAAATGAAATTAAACGAAATGACACCAGATGGACATGAAATGGAAATGAAATGAAATTAAATTAATCAAATTATATAATATGGTATGGTATGGTAGGGTAGGGTACGGTACAGTAAGCATGATATTCTATGATAGAGAAGATATGCTATGATATGGTACAATATGATATATGATGGTGTGGCATAGTGCGGTATGACATGATCAGATATGATAAGATTATGATATGATACGATATGATAAGATATAATACGATATGATACGATATGATACGATACGATATGGCACAATGTTTTTTGAGAGGAGAGGCACAGCAACGGCCCTGCTTTTATGCCCGGCTGCGTTACGTAGGCGCCGGTGCTTTGTGATGTCATAAACCATGGGTGACGTCACAATCAGCTCTGGGAGCTCAGGTGCCCTGAGGTGGCAATGTGAGCAGGAGAACTTGAGCATCTTCCTGCATTTCCTGTGCTTTGATGGATCCATCCCTGCAAGCAGCCCCAGAGCTCGCTCTTGTGCATTTCCAGGTGGACCTTGGCAGGGGAGGAGCCTCCAGCCCCTTTGCCATGGGAAGCCCCATCCATTGATGGACGCCGTTAATGGGGGAGCAGCCCCAGCCACGCAGGGATGGGGATGCAGCAGGATTAGGCTCAGCTCCCTGGGGGCTGACCCATGGTGCTGCCCCTTTGCCTCAGCACGTACCTGTAGTGCTTGCTTACAGGCTTCATCTGATGGGAGTCAAGTCTTGGGAAACGGGAGAGGTGCCTGAGGACTGGAGGAAAGCAAATGTCACTCCAGTCTTCAAAAAGGGCAAGAAGGAGGACCCGGGTAACTATAGACCGGTCAGCCTCACCTCCATCCCTGGGAAAGTGATGGAACACCTTATCCTTGGTGCCATCTTAAGGCATATCAAGGATAAGAGGGTTATGAGGGGCAGTCAACATGGCTTCACCAGGGGGAAATCATGTTTGACCAATCTCTTAGTCTTTTATGAGGAAATAACACGGTGGATGGATGATGGCAGAGCGGTGGATGTGGTCTACCTTGACTTCAGCAAAGCATTTGACACAGTCTCCCACAGCATCCTCACGGCTAAATTGAGGAAGTGTGGACTGGATGATCAGGTAGTGAGGTGGACTGCGAACTGGCTGAAGGAGAGAAGCCAGAGAGTTGTAGTCTATGGGGCTGAGTCTAGTTGGAGGCCTGTAACTAGTGGAGTGCCTCAAGGGTCAGTACTGGGACCGGTATTATTTAATATATTCATCAATGATTTAGATGAGGGAATTGAGTGTACTATCAGCAAGTTTGCTGATGACACTAAGCTGGGAGGAGTGGCTGATACCCCAGAAGGCTGTGCTGCCATCCAGAGAGACCTGGACAGGCTGGAGAGTTGGGCAGGGAATAACTTGATGAAATATAACAAGGGAAAGTGTAGAGTCCTGCATCTGGGCAGGAACAACCCCAGGTTCCAGTATAGGTTGGGGAACGACCTGTTAGAGAGCAGTGTAGGGGAGAGGGACCTGGGGGTCCTAGTGGACGACAGGATGACCATGAGCCAACACTGTGCCCTTGTGGCCAAGAAGGCCAATGGCATCCTGGGGTGTATTAGAAGGGCGGTGGTTAGTAGGTCGAGAGGTCCTCCTTCCCCTCTCCTCTGCCCTGGTGAGACCGCATCTGGAGTATTGTGTCCAGTTCTGGGCCCCTCAGTTCAAGAAGGACAGGGAGCTGCTGGAGAGAGTCCAGCGCAGGGCAACGAAGATGATTAAGGGAGTGGAGCATCTCCCTTATGAGGAAAGACTGAGGGAGCTGGGTCTCTATAGTTTGGAGAAGAGGAGACTGAGGGGTGACCTTATTAGTGTCTATAAATATATAAAGGGGGAGTGTCACGAGGACGGAGCCAGGCTCTACTCAGTGGCAAACAATGATAGGACAAGGGGTAATGGGTACAAACTGGAACACAAGAGGTTCCACTTAAACTTGAGAAGAAACTTCTCAGTGAGGGTGACGGAACACTGGAACAGGCTGCCCAGGGAGGTTGTGGAGTCTCCTTCCCTGGAGACATTCAAAACCCGCCTGGACACATTCCTGTGTAACATTATCTAGGTGTTCCTGCTCCGGCAGGGGGATTGGACTAGATGATCTTTCGAGGTCCCTTCCAATCTCTAGCATACTGTGATACTGTGATACCCAAGAAAAAGGACTTTAATTCTCGCTAAACTTCAGGTTGTAAACCAAATTCTGGGTGATTCGCATAGATAGCAGTTAAAGGATTCCAGTTCCAGAGCATCCTTGGGCAACAAGTTTGTGTCTCGTGTTCTTTGATCAGCTGGATCATCTCTTCTTACCTTATCTCCAATACATCATTCTAGTGTGGAGAGCAAAGGCCAGCCTCCATTTACAAAGCAGTGGTAAGATGAAGAACGGAGGAACTTACATGTTTAGTGTGAGGTGTCCCTGCCCATGGCAGGGGGGTTGGAACTGAATGATCTTAAGGTCCTTTCCAACCCTTTCTATAATTATTGCCTCATAGAGCCCCATTATAGCCCCATTGAGCCCCATTATAGCCCCATAGAACCCCATTATAGCATCATACAGCCCATTATAGCCCCATGGAACCCCAATATTGCCTCGTAGAGCCCAATTATTGACTCATAAACCCCATTATAGCCTCATAAAGCCCCATTATTGCCTCATAGTGCCCCATTATCGTCCCATAGTGCTCCATTATACCGCCATAGAACCCCATTATTGCATCAGAGAGCCGCATTATAACCCGATACAACCCTTTTATTGCCTAAGAGAGCCCCATTTTTGCCCTATAGAGCCACATTATAGCCTCGTAAAGCCCCATTATAGCCCCATAGAGCCCCATTATTGCCCCATAGAGCCCCATTATAGCCTCATAGACCCCATTATTGCATCATGGTGCCCCATTGTAGCCGCATAGAACCCTATTATAGCCCCACAGAGCCCCATTATTGCCTCATAGAGCCCCACTATAACCCCATAGAGCCCCATTATTGCGTCATAGAGCCCCATTTTTGCCTCATAGAGCCCCATTAGTGGGTCATAGACCCCCATTACTGCCTCATAGAGACCAATTATAGCCCTCTAGAGCCCCATTATTGCATCATAGAGACCCATTACTGCCTCATAGAGACCCATTATTGCGTCAGACCCATTATAACTCCATAGAGCCCCATTATGACCTCATAGAGCATCATTATTGCTTCATAGAGCCCCATTATTGCCTCATAGACCCCATTATCGCCTCATAGAGCCCCATTATTGCCTCATAGACCCCATTACAGCCTCATAGAGCTCCATTATTGCATCATACAGCCCATTACTGACCCATAGAACCCCATTATTGCCTCATAGAGCCCTACTATAGCCCCATTATAGCCTCATAGAGGCCTACTATTATTGCCCCATTCAAGCCCATTATACCCTCATAGATCCGCATTATAGTCCCATAGAGCCCCATTATTGCATCATAGAGCCCCATTATTGCCTCATAGACCCCATTATAGCCTCATAGAGCCCCATTATTGTCTCATAGAGCCCCCTTATAGCCTCATAGAGCCCCATTATTGTCTCATAGCCCCATTATTGCCTCATAGAGCCCCATTATAGCGTCACAGAGCCCCATTATTGCCTCAGAGAGATCCATTATTGCCTCAGAGCCCCCATTATAGCCTCATAGAGCCCCATAGAGCCCCATTATTGCATCATACAGGCTATTATAGCCCCATAGAACCCCATTATTGCCTCATAGAGCACCATTATAACCCCATAGACCCGATTATAGCCCCATAGAGCCACATTATTGCCTCATAGAGACCCATTATTGCATCATAGACCCATTATTGCCTCATAGAGCCCCATAATATCCTCATAGAGCCCCATTATTGCGTCATAGTGCCCCATTATTGCCTCATAGAGCCCCATTATTGCATCATAGTGCCCCATTATTGCCTCATAGAGCCCCATTATTGCGTCATAGTGCCCCATTATTGCCTCATAGAGCCCCATTATTGCGTCATAGTGCCCCATTATTGCCTCATAGAGCCCCATTATTGCATCATAGCACCCCATTATTGCCTCATAGAGCCCCATTATTGCCTCATAGTGCCCAATTATAACCCCATAGAACCCCATTATTGCATCATACAGCCCATTACTGCCCCATAGAACCCCATGATTGCCTCAAAGAGCCCCATTATTACCTTACAGAGCCCCATGATTGCGTCACAGAGCCTCATTATTGCCTCATAGACCCCATTATATCCTCATAGAGCCCCCTTATTGCCTCATAGAGCCCCATTATTGCCTCATAGAGACCCATTACTGCATCATAAACCCCCGTTATTGCCTCATAGGGCCTCATTATAGACCTATAGAGCCCCATTATTGCGTCATAGTCCCCCATTATAACCTCATAGAGCCCCATTATTGCCTCATAGAGCCCCATTATTGCCTCATAAACCCCCATTATTGCCTCCTAGAGCCCCATTATTGCCTCATAGAGGCCCATTATTTTGCCATAGAGCCCCATTATAGCCTCATAGACCCCATTATAGGCTCACACAGCCCCATTATTGCCTCATAGAGATCCATTTTTGCCTCATAGAGCCCCATTATAACCTCATAGAGCCCCCTTATTGCCTCATAGAGCCCCTTATTGCCTCATAGAGCCCCATTATTGCCTCATAGAGCCCCCTTATTGCCTCATAGAGCCCCATTATTGCCTCATAGAGACCCATTATTGCATCACAGAGACACATTATTGCCTCATAGAGCCCCGTAATATCCTCATAGAGCCCCATTATTGCATCATAGAGCCCCATTATAGCCTCATAGAGCCCCATTATTGCCCCATAGTGCCCCATTATAAGCCCATAGAGCCCCATCATAGCCCCACAGAACCCCATTATTATTTGATGGGAAAATGAACATGGGCCGGCAGTGTGCGCTCGCAGCCCAGAAAGCAACCGTATCCTGGGCTGCATCAAAAGGAGCGTGACCAGCAGGTCGAAGGAGGTGATCCTGCCCCTCTACTCTGCTCTTGTGAGACCTCACCTGGAGCGTTGTGTGCAGTTCTGGTGTCCTCAACATAAAAAGGACATGGAACTGTTGGAACAAGACCAGAGGAGGCCACAAGGATGATCAGGGACTGGAGCACCTCCCGTATGAAGACAGGCTGAGGAAGTTGGGGCTGTTCAGCCTGGAGAAGAGAAGGCTGCGTGGAGACCTCATAGCAGCTTCCAGTATCTGAAGAGGACCTATAGGGATGCTGGGGAGGGACTCTTCATTAGGGACTGTAGTGACAGGACAAGGGGTAACGGGTTAAAAGTTAAACAGAGGAAGTTTAGATTGGATCTAAGGAGGAAATTCTTTCCTGTGAGGGTGGTGAGGCACTGGAATGGGTTGCCCAGGGAGGTTGTGAATGCTCCATCCCTGGCAGTGTTCAAGACCAGGTTGGACGAGGCCTTGGGTGATATGGTTTAGTGTGAGGTGTCCCTGCTGATGGCAGGGGTTTGGAACTGGATGATCTTAAGGTCCTTTCCAACCCTAATTATTCTATGATTCTATGATTGATTGAATGATGGGGTTGATTGAAGTATATGGTTGATCAAAGAACGGGGTTGGTTGGTGATGGTGGTTGATTGAAGGCTGGGGTTGATTGAAGGCTGGGGTTGATTGAAGATGTTTTGATTGAACAATGGTGTTGATTTGCGACTGGGGTTGATTGAAGGATGGAGTTGATTGAAGAACGAGGTTGACCGAAGGGTGGGGTTGACTGAAGGATAGTGTTGACTGAAGAATGGGTTTGATTGAAGGATGGGGTTGATTTGTGACTGGGGTTGATTGATGTATGGGGTTGTAAATGATTAACTTCAAGGACGTTAGGCTTTGTTAGCAACTATTATGATGATGGCTTGACTTCATTTGGGAGGGGCTTTACACACGCTTACTACAAGCGCGCTGATGACTAAAAAGCCAAGGAGCAGTGGGTTTTTTAGGTGAGGCACAGCATGCGCAGAACTGGCCCCGTCCTTTACGCCTGATGTTTGTCTGCCAGGGCCTAGCGAGCTTGGACGTTGACAGCAAAGTCCTCCGGTCGCAGGCTTGGTTAGAGTGTCCTTTTCTGAGATGGATGGCCTTACAGGGCCCAACGAGCTCCGTCTGCCCGGTTTGAAGTTAGAGCTGTCCTTCTCCTAGGATGGCTGCCCCAAGGCTGGTGAGCCCATCCTGCCATGGACACACTTTGTCTGCCCCTTCAGTTGAGACCGGTCTGGAATGGGAGACCCTACGGGAGGCATGAGCCACCACCAGCGTAGCTCCCAACTTCACTGGGGCATGCAGGCTCTTCCCCCACCACAGGGGTGTGTCCATGAAAGAGATAACCCCAGTATACCCCAGTATACCCCAGTATACCCCATTATAATCCATTATAACCACATCATAACTCCATTATACCCCATTATCTCCCAATATACCCCATTATACTCTATCATAACCACATTATAACCGCATTGTAACCCCTTTATACGCCATTATAACACATTATACCCAATTATAACTTTATTACAACGCATTTTAATCTATTATACCCTATTATACTGCCATTATACCCCGTTGTACCCTATTATAACCACATTATACCCCATTATAACCCCATTATACCCCATTATTACCCATTATACCACATTATAACCCCATTATACCCCATTGTAACCCCATTATTGGGGTCTGACTGGAGCTGAATGGGATTGGGATGGAGCAGAATTGGGTCCAAATGGAGCCGAACAGGATCGGAATGGGACTGAATTGGATCTGAATGGAGCCGAGTGGGATTGGGATGGGACCGAACTGGGTCATTCCGGAGCTGTGGATCATGCCAGAACACTGGATCCTGTTGGAACACAAACGGATCCTGATGGAGCCGAACCGGATCATGCCGGGATATTGGATCATTCCGGAGCATTGGATCACGATGGAGGCAAACTGGATCATCCTGGATTCCCGGATCATTCTGGAGCCATGGATCATTCCAGAGCTCTGGATCATTCTGGATCCCTGCATCATCCTGGATCCCTGGATCATTCTGGAACCTTGGATCATTCCGGATCCTTGAATCATCCCGGATCCCTGGATCATCCTGGATCCCTGGATCATTCCGGATCCCTGGATCATCCCAGATCCCTGGATCATGCCGGAGCTGCACCAGGCTCTCTGGGAGCATGGAATCATCCTGAAGCACCGGCTCATGCTGCAGCTCCCCCTCATTCCAGAGCCCTGGATCATCTGGGAGCACTGGATCCCATTGGTATCGCAGCTCCTGGTGCTTGGGAGCAGATACTATGGGATCTGGATCCGGATGCTCCACACATGGACACGGATCCAGGTCCGGATCCGGTTGCGGGGGAGAGCGCTGACACAGACACGAAATTCCATGGGGCTGGAAGAGCGGAACCGGGCTCCAGGAGGGGGGGCTCAGGGATGGGGGGGAGAGTCACCATTGCCCACCATTGCCCCCCATTATCTCCATTGACCTTATTGCCCCCCATTTCCCATTACCCCTAATTACCACAATTGCCCCTGTTACCCCATTACCCCCCATTACGCCATTGCCACCCGTTACCCCCATTCCCAACTCACTTCCCACTGCTCCGCACTGGATCCAAAGATGGGGCTGGGGATGCCCCGGTCCCGCCGCGCATCCGGTTGCGGCTCCCATTGAGGCTCCAGGGACCCCGGGTTCGAGCCCCGAGCTCCCGGGTTCGGGTCCCGGTGCCCCCGGAGCAGCGGCGAGAGCCGGAGGGGGAAGCCCCGGTGCCCCCCCCCCCCACGGAGCAGCGCCCCCAGCACCGAGCGGCGCCGCTCCCGTAGCAGCACCGGGGACCGGTGCAACAGCGCCCCCAAGCGGGCGGCCAGGACCCGCGCTATGGGGTGTTGGGGGGCGGGCACTGGGACCCCCAAGTTATGGGGCTCCCCCTTTGTGCCCCCCAAGTTATGGGGTGGGGTCTGAGGGTCCCCCTTTGTGCCCTCCCCCAAGTTATGGGGCACCCCTTTTGTGGCCCCCAAGGTATGGGGCAGGCTCTGGAAGTCCCCTATGGAGCCCCTCAAAGTTATGGGGCACCCCTATAGTGCGGGGGGTGCCGAGGCCCCGCTCCACGTGACCCGAGGTGACCTGGAGGGCGAAGAGCCCGCGGGGGTGGGGCAGGAGGCGGTGCTGGGTGATGACCACGTGACGTGGAGGCGGGGGAGGGGGCTGCGGGGGGGGGCGCGCAGGGGCCAGGATCGGGCCCGGGCCCCGCCCCCTCCCTCCATCCCCCCCGCGCCCGCCCCAGTTTGGTCCCGTCCGGTTCCCGCCAATTTCGCCCATCATGGCGGAGCTGGAGCTCCCCTCCGATCCCGACCTGCGCAGGTTGGAGCCCGCGGGACCCCCCAGTGGGGGCTTTTGGGGTCCTGGGGGGGTTGGGGTGCTCCTGACCCCCTCTCTTTGTCTCCCCCCCACCTCCAGGCTGTGCACGGGGCCCTGTGCCCCCATCCGGGAGTACATCATGGGCCACGTGCGGCACCCGCGGTGAGGGGGGCACCCCAACATCTGGGGGGGGGAACTGCAACATCTGGAGGGACCCCAAACCTCGGATCGGTCCCTAAAATACATGGCGGGGGGGGGGGGTGGTGTTCCTATAGGAATGTGAAGAAGATCAAAGGGAACCTGCTGTGGTACCCGCTGCACCCCAAAGGGGGGGGGGACACCCAAGCTCATTGGGGAGCCTCCAAAACCCCTCAGGACCCCCCCCCAAACCCCTTTGCCTGTTAGGACCCCCCCAAAATTCCATTGGGATCCCAACAACCCCCCAGCACCCACCAATTCGCCCTTGTGGGCCCCCCCCCCAACCCCTTTTCTTCACCCAGATCCATGCACAGGAGCCCAAATTCCTTTAGGACCCCTCCAAATCCCATTGGGATCCCCAGGAACCCCCAGTTCTCTCCCATGATCCGCCCCGACCCCCCCCCAGCCCTTCCTTTAACCCCCCCCAGGTTTCCTCCTTAACTCGGGGCTCAGGTACCAGCACCTCAAGGAGGTTCAGGTTTGGGGGGCGGGGTGGGGAGCATTAAGAGGGTTTGGGGGGGGCTCTGTGGGGTTTTGGGGGATCCCACAGGGACCAAAACACACCTCTGCACCCCAAAACCATCCCCCCTGCATCCGAAAACACCCCCTCTGCACTCCAAAACCATCCCCCCTGCACCTCAAAACAACCCCCTGCATCCCAAAACGCCACCCCCGCACCCCAAAACCATGCCCCCTGCACACCAAAACACAACCCCTGCACCCTAAAACCACCCCCATGCATCCCAGAAGCCCCACGGCACCCCAAAACCTCCCCCCTGCACCCCAAAACAACCCCCTGCACCCCAAAAGCACCCACTGTGCACCCCAAAACAACCCCTCTGCACCCCAAAACCACCCTATGGATTCCCCCATGCACCCAAAACCCTCTCAAGGACCCCCCCGAATGCATCCTGCAGCCTGGTTTCCCCCCTTGCAACCCAAAACTGCCCTGGGCCCTCCCCCATGATATTTGCCTCCCCACTCCTGAACCCCAGAACCCTTTAGGGACCCCCTCTATACTTTAAACCCCCCTGGGTTTTCTTCTGAAGTGGGCGCTGGGCTCATAGGGGTCCTTAAAGCCCCCCCCCACTCTCCCTAAACCCAGTACTGACACCTTTCGGGGTGCCCCCCCCCCAACCTCCATGGTCCCTGCAGCCCTTTTGGGGTCCCCAAAATGGGATCTGGACCCCTTTGGGCCCCCCAAACTCCCCTCAACGTTTGGCTTTGGGGCCCCCCTTGCCACCAGGTTGATGCTGGAGGCCACGGGGCTCTCAGGGGCTCGGGGGGCCCAGATCCAGCAGGGCCCAGAGCTACGGGGCAGCCCCATGGACTCCCCAGAAACTGCCCTGGGGCCACTGAGGAGGCAGCTGCAGGAGGGGAAGCAGCGGCTGGTGGGTGCCAACGGGGGAATGTGGGGATTTGGGGGGGTCCTGATGGGCTTGGGGGGGTCTGGGGGGTGGAATTTGAAGGTTATGGGGAGGGGTTGGGGTCCCTAAAGGGCTCCAGCGCCGATTTTTGGGAGGGATGAGGGATATGTGGGGGTCCTGGAGGGGGATTTTGGGTTTATAGGGGATGACATGGGGGAGTTCGGGCTTTAGGGGGAATTTTGGGGGTGCTGGGAGGGGGATCTGGGGGTTGTGGATGGGTTTGGTGTTAAGGGAGAGGCTGTGGGGAAATATGGGGCGATATTTAAGGTGTTTGGGGGTCTTGGGGGGTATTTGGGTCCCTCCCATGGCTTTGGGGTCCCTCATTTCCTTGTGTCCCCCCCTCCATCCCTTCCAGTCCCGTCGCTGGATCCAGCTCCGGGCTCTGGCCGCATCCAATGGGAAGCTCCAGGCGCAGCTGCGCCCCCTGCAGGCCCAGGTGAGCAAAGACGGGGAGATAGAGGGAGGGGCGGGGGGGGGGGCGTGGGCTCACCCCTTTGGCCACGCCCCTTTCAGGCCCTAGGGAGAAGGGCTGGGGCTGCTGGAAGCGCTGAGCATGCTGGACTAAAAGGACACAAATTAAGTAGGCCCCACATTAATAACATGTAAATAAGGAAGTAACGTGTAAATAAGGTCAGCCCTACATGAGGTGCGTGTGGATAAAGCAGGTCCTACGCTAATTGCATGTAAATAAAGGGGGGGTAACGATGGTGGGATGAGAAATGGGGAGGGATGGAGAGAGAGGGGGAGAAATGGCAGGAATGTGGGGAATGGGGGTGGGAAAAAGGGGGAGGGGGAATGGGGGGCATAAGGGGGGGAAGGGAGAAAATGGGTATGCGGTGGGGGAGGGGAAGAGGGGACAAATGAGGGGGAGGGGCGAGGAAAGGCCCCATATTCAGCCCCATGGGCCGTAGCCTGGCAACACGCAGGAAGCGGTACGCGGAGACCCCGTTGCTAGGCAACAGAGGCAACAAACCCGGAAGTGCAGAGAGCATCGCGGAACGGGGATGGGGAAAGGCCGAAACACGGGGGGGAGAGGGGGCCTCGATTTCCTGTGAAATCTTTATTTATTGGTTAAGTTTCCTTTTTATACATTCTTAAGGTGACCCCTCCCCTATCCCCTCCCCCCCCCCCCCCCGCGCTATTTACATCGGTGTCAATAAGGCTTCGGATAGACCCCCCCCCCATCCCTCCCTTTATCCTCCCCTCTCCCATCCGGGGTATAAAGAGGGGGGGAGGTGCCACCCCCCAACACCCCCGGGTGGGGGATGGGAGGTTGTGTCCCTTGGGGACCCTCCCCCAACACCCACCACCCCCAGTTTTGGGGTGCTGGGGGGGAGGTGAGGCCCATCCCCCCCCTTCCCCACAGACAGTTCATCAAGAGGCACTTAATGACCCCCCCCCACCTTCCCCGCTCCCGTTTTTGGTTACATGAAGCCATTTCTACAGGGAACCCCCCAAAACCCACGCACGCACCCACAATGTGTTTGAGGCCAACACTAAAACAGGATTGCAAAGTCAAAGAACACGGACCTGGATTCGCAGGGCAGCCCCGGGAGATGCAGCCTCCCGAGGGAGGGGAGGGCTCTCCTCTGCACCGGTTACTGCAGGGCTCTCCCTCCTTAAAGAGCCCACGCTCACCGTGGGGGCCCCGTCACAATGGGCAAATCCCCAGCAACCGCCACGGCTTTGGGATGGCGGCAGCATCGTGCCCATGGCCACTGGGCACCCAGGGGTGCTCCGGGAGTGGCTGCGGGGGGAGCAGCCTCTGCCCAGCCGGCTCGGGGAGGTCCCTCACGGGCTGCTCTTCCTCAGTGCCTTTGGTCCGGAGGTGGAGCATGCGAGGGGTCACAGCTCAACGTGGGCCATGGAACAGGGCGTCACGGCCACCTACGAGGAGTGGAGAGGGACCGATGTTGGCACAGCAGAGAATCACGGAATCCCAGAGTGGGCTGGAAGGGACCTTAAAGCTCACCCAGCTCCAACCCCCAGAGGCACGGGCAGGGACACCTTCCACTAGAGCAGCTTGCTCCACGGCCCTGTGTCTCTGTGCACTCCCAGGGCATCCTGGGGATACCCCTAGAGAATCCCAGAGAATGCCTGCAGCACCTCCAGAGCACCCCATGGACCCAGTCAGAGCTCCTGCATCACAATGACCTTGGGGACATGGAGACCACAGGGGTGGCTGATTCTGGAACTCCCCGTGTTCAGGTGTGTGAGGTCACAGAAGCCCACAGAACCCTCCAGCAGAGGCACCGGGAGACGACAGCTGCCCCACGGAACACAAGCTACCGGTGGAGGAAGCAAGAGCAGCTCCTCTGGTGGTTCCCGTCTTGGTGTCTCGGAGCCGGTGCCGCCTGTGGACACAGGAGCGTGGAAGGAGGTGGGTGGCGATGGCGATCTTGGGGTGCTGTAGGAGTTGCCAGAACACCTCAAGAGACTTCCCCAGAGTGGCTGCTTTGGACTCGGTGTGTGAGTTGGGCTGGCTGAGCCGGCAGCGGAGCGCTGCGGCTGCCGAGGGATGATCCTGGGATCTGCCCTCATTTCTTGTGGGGAGAGCAAGGGCCTGTGGGGATGGGCCAAGGGGGAAGGATTTTAACGTGACAGAGAGGGGAGATTGAGATGAGATCTTAGAAGTTGTTCCCTGTGAGGGTGGTGGGACAGTGGCACAGGGTGCCCAGAGAAGCTGTGGCTGCCCCATGGCTGGCAGTGTTCAAGACAGAGCTGAAAATACCCTGACTCTTTCCTTGGTCCATGGTTGAGTTGCTTTGGAGATAAATCTGACTTTTCAGCTCTAACACCAAAAGGAACTTCTCACCTTCACGTGCAGCAGACACACAGATCTCTTCTGTGTCATGTGCACTTGAAAGTCACTGAAGAAACTAACTATGGGTGGGAAAGGAAAGAGCACAGGAGGGAATTTTTAGTTCATTGTTGCTCTTCCTTGTAAAACCTGTAGGGCTCTAGCATCTTGTTCCGTATTTTCCATGGTAACTGGTATGTATTTGTGTTATTAAAGATAATATTTTATTCCCTCCTCACCTGTGTTCTGGGAGAAACAGCAGCAAGGGTCCCCCTCAATCCGTCCTTCTCACAGAGTGGTGTGGTCACCTCTCGCCTCTGTGCCTCCAAACAGAGTAGTGCTGAATTCCAGTTATAAACTGAGGGAAAAGTTGGGTTGGTTTACTCAGTGGTTAAGAGTTTGTTCCAGGTGTTTAAGTCCCATGATTTATGCCAAGAGGTTTCTGCAATCCCGTAACTTGTCCAGCTGATTTCCATGCTCTACCATAGAGCCGAATGTTTAACAACAAACAGAATAGAATGGAAATGAGTGAAATTACAGTAAGCTGTAAAATTGGACTTAAAGTTGCTGTTGGTGACCATCCAGACAGGGTATCCCACAGAGATGTTGATGTTGTCAGGTTGTTAGGGACAGGTTAATGGCTGGACTCGATGTTCTCAAGCGTCTTTTCAAATGAAATGATTCTGTGATGCTGAGAAAAGTTGCTTTTTTGCCTTAACTCTGTCTCTCATCAGAGAAGTGACACTGCAGGAAGGCAGTGTGTCTGCCAGCTGAGGGAGGGAACATCAGGGTTTGCTTCGGGCTGTTTCACTTTTGGGTTGCTTTTTCCTCCCCCACCTCAGGAGAGCGATCCCCCTGGGATGGCATCTTTGCTGCCTTTCCTCACCCTGTCACTGGCATTTGGGACCCTGTTTAGTAGGACCCACAAGGCATGTTATGAAAATTCTCTTCCAGCTAACTCCTAGATCAACCAGTCTTTAGAGTATCCATAGGTCTTTCATTTATACATGTGTCTATATATATTTCTATGTGCACTGTAATATGATGAGGTAGTGGATTTGTCCTTGAAGCTTCAGCCTAGGCCTGGAACTAGGACTTTTCTTTGGGGTATCTTAGAGCTGTCTGTGAAGGAGAAGAGGTATTGCAGCACAGCAGAAACAACGTCAGAATCCCAGCCCCTCCAGCATGTCTTTGAAACCCTCCCACTGTCCCGCACACCATTCATCAGTATCTCTTGCAGGACTGGCTCCAGGGGCATCTGCATCAATAGCCAAGAGCAGGAGTGCAGCAGAAGTAGCGTGAGCGCCTGGCAGAGTTGGACTAGGACTGGTCATTGGTAGTGAGGGTGCTAGTGCTTGGTCCAAGTGTGTGGCACGTGAGAACCCTGTGTAAAACCACATTTGGGGTTCCCCGTGTGACTGGGACACCCTTGTAATTCTCTGCTTTGCATCCCAGGCTCTGGGCGCAGTGGGCACGGGCCACTTGTGGATTGTGGTGGCAGTTTGTCAAGGCAGAGGGGACACAGCCGACTGCCTGAGACAGCGTCTCCCCAGAACGTGGGCCCGATGATCCGCACTGCGGGCTAAGGGGTGAGTTCACCTCCAGATACTGGGATATCAGAGCAGGAGGATCTCCAGAGCTGAGCTCTGCTGTGCTGTGCTGTTCTGTGCCATGCTGTGCTGTGCTGTGCTAAGCTGTGAGGCAATCTGAGGTGCTGTGCTGTTCCCTTTTAATCTGTGCACTGACCATTATTCAGATAATGATGAGCCTGTTATTTGCCTGAAATGTCAGAGGTTTTTTCAGATCGATGATAATTTTTAAGGACTCACAATGGTTCCATGTGGAAAAAGATTTAATTTCAATTATTTTTTTTTTTTTTGTTTCATATCACCTTAGGAAAATATTCCTCATATCCAGGCTAGGGAGAGAGTCGCAGACTCTTGCCCAGAGGAGCTGTGGCTGCCCCATCCCTGGCATCTCTGACTCCTCTCTGGCCCATCTATGACCATTCATTGACCCCTATTTGACTCCTCTATGACCCCTCTCTGACTCCCCTATGACTCCTCTATGACACTCTGACACCTCTGTGACTGCTCTATGACCCCTGTGTGGTTCCTCTATGAGTTTTGGGGCTGTTTTGGCCTGGTTTTCAGGGTGCTTTGGGTGTTTTGGGCTCTTTTAGGGATGTTTTGGGGTGTTTTCTGGTGTTTTGAGGGTGCTTGGGGTTGTTTCAGGGTGCTTTGGGGGTGTTAAACTGTTGTGGAGGGGGTTTGGGCTGGTTTTGGGGTGCTTTGAGCTGTTTCAGGGGTGTTTTGGAGTGGTTTTGGAGTGGTTTGGGGTGTTTGAGACTGCTTTGTGGGTGTTTTGGGATGTTTTGGGCTGTTTTGCAGATATTTTGGCTGGTCTGGGGTGTTTTTGGACTGCTTTGGGGTGTTGTAGGGGTGTCTTGGAATGTTTTGGGGTGTTTTGGGATGGTTTTGGGGATATTTTGGGCTGGTTTGGGTGTATTTTGGACTGCTTTGGGAGTGTTTTCACCTGTTTTAAGCCTGTTTTGGGGCTCTGACCCCGTGTCCCATAGGAGAAGCAGGACAAGGTGATTTTGGGGTTGTTTTAGGGTGGTTTTGTGGTTGGTTTGGGGTTTTGTGGCTGGTTTGTGGTTCTGAACCTGTATCCCGTAGGAGAAGCAGGACAAGGTGGTTTTGGTGTGGTTTTGGGGAGTGGTTTGGGAGTGGTTTTGTGTGTTTTGGTTTGTTTTTGTCCTGTTTTGGGGGTTTTGGAGTGTTTTTGTCCTGTTTTGAAGCTGTTTTGGGGCTCTGACCATGTATCTATAGCAGAAACTCTACAAGGTGGTTTTGGGCTGGTTTTGGTCTGTTTCGGGTTGGTTTTGGCCTGCTTTTGGCTTATTTTTGTCCTGTTTTGGGCTGTTTTGGGGCTCTGATCCTGTATCCCATAGAAGAAGCAGGAAGAGGTGGTTTTGGGGTGGTTTTGGCCTGGTTTTGTCCTTTTTCTGGCCTGTTTTTGGACTCTGACCGTGTATCCTGCAGGAGAAGCAGGACAAGGCAGTTTTGGGGTGTTTTGGCTCTGTTTTGTGGCTCTGACCCTGTATCCCAAAGGAGAAGCAGGACAAGGTTTTTTTGGGGTGGTTTTGGGGCTATTTTGGATGTTTTGGGGTGGTTTTGGCCTGTTTTGGGGCTGTTTTGGGGTCTGACCCTGTATCCCAGAGGAGAAGCCTCACAAGTTGTTTTTGGGGTGGTTTGGGGGTCGTTTGGTGGTGTTTTGTGGCTGATTTTGCTGGTTTTGTCCTGTTTTGGGTCTGTTTGAGGCTCTGACCCTGTATCCCATAAGAGAAGCAGGACAAGGTGGTTTTGGGGTTGGCTTGGGCTGTTTAGGGGTGGTTTTGGGTGTTTTGGTGTGTTTTTTTCCTCTTTTTGGCCTGTGTTGGGTCTGTTTTGGGGCTCTGAGCCTGTATCCCACAGCAGAAGCAGGACAAGGTGTTTTTTTGGTGTTTTTAGGGTGGTTTGGGGTTGTTTGGGGTGGTTTTAAATAGGTTTTTGGTTGTTTTTGTACTTTTTTGAGCCTGTTTTGGGGTTCAGAACTTGTGTCCCACAGGAGAAACAGGACAAGGTGGTTTTGGGGTGGTTTTGGGGTGGTTTTGTCCAGTTTTGGGGCTCTGACCTGTGTCCCATAGGAGAAGCAGGACAAGGTGATTTTGGGGTGGTTTTGGCCCATTTTGGGGGTTGTTTGGGGTGTTTTGGCCTGCTTTTCTCCTGTTTTTGTCACTTGGAGGTGATTTGGCCCTTGCCACGGAGCTTTGTGGCTCGAGAGATTTTGCACGTGTTGGATCTGTGCAAAAGTAAGGAACTTCTTCCTTCTGTCCAATCTCAACTTCCCCTGTTTAAGTTTTAAGCCGTTACCCCTTGTCCTATCACTGCAGTCCCTAGTGAAGAGTCCCCCTCCAGCATCCTTGGAGGCCCCCTAGAGACTGGAGGCCCCCTTGTAGACTGGAAAGACAGCTCAATCTAGACTTGTTTCCAGGGAATGAAAAGGCTTTGTTAACCTTTGTATTTCTAAACTGCAGGCATGAGTAATAGTGATGGTAATACCCTAATTTTCTGTTGCTGGGCTGGGAAGCCATCAAATGGGCATATTCTCTGGACACAGTTTTGAGGTTAATGTTCTTGGTTTCCCAAAGGAAAATGTAATGATGCTGAGAGTCACATTTGCAATGTAAAGAAAAAGGGGTGTGTGTGTGAGAGAGACAGAGAGCAAGACTGAGATGGGGTTTACAGGAGACAATACATGGTCAAGAAGTTTGTTTCCTTCTGTGTGCATTTGCCAGGGGGGATGTTTCCTCATCCCCTTTGGCACTCTCCCCTGAAAGGGAGTTCAATGGCCCTGGGAGTGCCCATCACCTCCTTTGTGAGCATGTGAGGGCTGTGGAAGACCAAACAATGCTGACGCTGGATGAAGAAACTTGTGGTGAAGTCCTATTTGAAATGAGGCAGTGAGTGTTAAGATACAGGGTGCTTAAGGTATAAGGCTTACAGAAAAAGGGTTGTCTGCAATTTTGAGTTGCAGGCAGAAACTTGTTGGAGTCCCCAAGAATTGTTAGCTGTATTTTAAGCTACCTGCATGAGGCTGGGGTACTTAACGGTCAGATTTAAAATCAACTAAAATTGATACAGGGGTTTAGAGCTCTCCAAAAACTTCCTGGAACTTTTAAGGTGTGAAAGATTCCTGTAGGAGCACTGTGCTTTCATCTGCAGCAGCTCATTTGGCTGGGCTGGGCTGGGCTTTGACCTCTGCTTCTGTGGCTCAGAAAAAAAACTTCCTTAAATGTGGATTTGTCACAGGGTCACTTGTCCCTCTCCTTCAAATCTTTCTTCTCTAAATCTTGTCCATTGAAAAGGGTTATAATTCATAAATAACATTACAAGAGCTCCTGAGGCTTGCCTTTTCTGGGTAGGACGTGGGAGTCCCTGCTAAATAAGGGCGGAAGAAAGCAAAGTTCCTTTAAAGGTAAGCTCAGGCTGGACCTTGTGTTTGGCTGCACTGGTGTTCTGTGGGACAAGCCCCGCAGGCTGGGCCTGCAGCTGCAGCAGCTCTCCAGGTTCTTGCTTGCAGTGGTCAGTGCAGTTTGTAGGTGGCTCTCAAGTGCCAGCACATGCTCACCTTGTCCAGTGTCCCCCTGCTCTGTGTGAAGAGCAGCTTTGGAGAGTGGGAGCTGCTTTTTCTTTCCTGCTACAAGGTGAGCCACAGTTTTGCTTCCTTTGCTGGTACTTGTGTTGCCAAAGCAGGCCCAGTCTTCACCTGTCCTTGTTTGTGTGTCAGAGGTGCTCTTCTGACGTCCCTCTCTTGCTGTTGGGTTGCAGAGGCTTGGCATGAGATGGGGACTGCATTTTGGTAGGTGCTGTGGATGTGCAGGTGAGATGCAATCTTTCCAAAAAGCTCTCTCAACAGAAGAGAGTGGCACTAAGAGAACAGAAGTAGCATTCTCTCAGCTCTACAGAAAGAGCTGGATGCTATAACATGTCATGAAACTGTTTCTGTGTTGCATGGAGTGCTAACATGTGTTCCCAACCATCTGGATTTTTTTCAATGTAATAGTGAAAACCATTTTCTTGTAATAATGCAGTGAAGCTTTTGCCCAAGGAAATGATGTTCCTCTTTGCCACTGTCAGAGCCTTTGCCAGTGCCTGGTGGCAGCGTGGGGCTGGATCTGTGCTCCCTGTGTAGGGCTCAGTGTGCCCCAGCTCAGTTGGGCTGGTCCCTGTGAGCCATCAGCAGTGGCCAAACAAGGATGGGTTGGTAGGTTTTAAAGGAAGAGAACTGTTATGTCTCACCTGCTGTGAACAAACATGCAGGAGAAGCCTAAGTGTGAAGCACAAGGCTTTGCTGGCAAAGCGGTTGGTGTGGTTGTGTGCATGGAACTGGGCTGTGTCCCCCTTCAGAGGGTGAAGTGCCGAATTCCTCCATCCTTTCTGGCCTGTGCTTTTGGCAAGTGGGGCTTTGGGTCGCTGCTTAAATCACATTTACCTGGATTTTAGTTGTGATTACCCTAGCAGGGAAGAAAGCAGTAAAAGTGTGAGTGTATGGCCCAATGTTCACCTGTAAGGGAGTGCCTTTTGGGCGGAGACAGGCACATTGTTAGTTCTCTTTTGTTTCCTTTGGGAATCAATCTGTATGGTGTGTGGAAGGAAGTTCCCCAAATCAAACCAACCTTGGCAGAACTGTGCAGCAGATGGAGTTGTGGTTTAATGAGCTGCTGTAAAGCTTTCCCTCCAGCCCAGCAGGGATGTTCTAGCTAGGGGAAGCAACCTTCAAGCCCTGGAGCACTGCGGATGTATTTTTAGAGTTGTTCTGTGGGAATTGTTTTATCCATGAGGATTCTGGCTGATGTTGAACTACAGGAAAATGGGATGTTGGTAGGATCATTTAGCCACTTGTATTTCCCAGATGTGCAGCACCCTGGCAGAGTGAGGTGGTTGGATAGCAGCCCAAGTCTTCCCTTATTACGTGTCTGCATGAATTTGGGTTTTCAAATGCTGTTGTGTATGTCCGAAACCCTCAGCACTGACTTTTGACAGGAAAGAAAGTGCAGGATTCCCCCTGTGGAGGCTGAGCTGCAGGTCTGCTTGAATAGCATCCTTCCTTTGGCTGGCAGCTAGTACCTGCTGCCTGAGCATAACGTGAGGGACCTTCTGTTACTCTGCCACGTGGGGATGGATGTGTGGATGGAGACTTCCTTCCAGCTGGTTCTGGCATAGTCACAGAGGTTTCTGTTCCAGGAGTAAAAGCCTGGCTTCCGAGAGAGCTTCTCAGGGGCCTTCCCCATTTCAGGGACACTTGCTGAAAATACATGCCATGAGATTTGCTCTTGATCAGGACACTTCCTCTGGCAGTGCTGAGGGGTAAGGGATTGCCAAGATGGCCATCTCTCAGCTGTCAGGCTTCAACCGCTGTCTGCTTTTTGCTTCAGGCTTTTGTGCTTCACTGGAGGGGGTCTGGGGCTTGTGTTTCTGTTGACACTAGCAGCTACTTCTAAGGAGGTTTTCTTGCTGTTGGGGTGTTTGCTGGTTCACGGATGACTCAATCCAAGGTTCCAGTATTTGTCTTTGTGCTCACTTGCAAATGCTCCAAGCCATTCTGCGTGTGACTGAGAGCAGTGAGAGTATCCCGTGCTGCGTAAGACTGGCAGGGCCTTTCATCTGTGGGCTGTGTTCAGGAGTAGCTGCGTGGAGGTCTGCTCCCTGTGCCGGTTTCTCCCGTCTGTTTTAGTCCTGCAGAAGGCTGTTTTGCAAGGAGCCAAGTGCTGTTCCTGTGGGCAGCCTGATGTCTAACCCAGTTTTCTGAACAACCCAGGTGGTTCTTGCCTGTGGTGTCAGTGACAGATGTGCCTGAAGTAAGGGCCAAGTTGTCAGCTTTTGTAGCTGTCCTCTTGCCCCTGCAGTACTGCTTCCAGAGCTCCGTGGGTGTGAACTTGAGCTCTCATTGGTGTAATCCCATGAACTTTAAGAGCTCCCCTGGGAATGTTGTAGCAGTGTTCCTTGCTGCCAGGCAGGCTTTCTGTGTGACAGCCTTGCCAAGGTTTTCCCTCAGCGCTGGTTCTGTTAGTCCTGGCTCCAGCCCTTGATTATTGTTTTCTTAAAGTGTGTTCCTTTCATTGCCTAAAAGGCCCTGGAAGCTTTTGATGGATGGGGCCACGAGGAGGCGAGGATTTCCGTCCTGTTTGGTGTCTGGGAGGTTAAGTAGGGAAGATGTTCAGGCAGAACTGGGATATTCTGGGTGTCATTTTCCTTCTGGGAGTAGAAACTTCTTGGGAAGGTGATTTTTCAGCCAAGGCACATGAGTGTATCGAGCCGTGTGGCTAAAAATGATCAATTCAGTTAACTTAGGGAATACTATTTTGCATGCTGTTTAGGTCTTCTATTTGTTTTATTAGTTTTTTTTTGCACCTCTGCAATATTATTTTGAAGAGTATTTGGTGTAATAAAATGGAAACCACGTGGATATAATGGGCATCTTGGCATCCTGGAGACAGGACATCAGAGGGGAGAGATGGCAGTTGTATGTCCTGTGGGTCATATTTGGATGTGGCGGAGGATGAGTTTGGCAGGTATATTTGTGGGAAATCTTTTGAAATGCCTGAAGTGTGATTTGTGAGAGGGGCAGCAACAGCTCTGCCTTGGCATAGAATCACAGAGTGGTTTGGGTAGGAAGGGACCTTAAAGCCCTCCAGTTCCAGCCCCCTGCCACGGGCAGGGACACCTTCCACTAGAGCAGGGTGCTCCAAGCCCCTTTGTCCCAACCTGGCCTAGAACACTGCCAGGGATGGGGCAGGCACAGCTTGTCTGGGCACCCTGTGCCAGCGCCTCAGCACCCTCGCAGGGAAGAACTTGTGCCTAAGAGCTCATCTCAGTCTCCCCCCTGGCAGGTTAAAGCCATTCCCTGTCCTGTTCCTGCAGGCCGTTAGCCAAAGCCCCTCTCCAGGTTTCCTGTAGCCCCTTTAGGCACTGGAGCTGCTCTAAGGTCTCCCCTTGAGGAGCCTTCTCTTGTGCAGGTGGAACCAGCCCAGCTCTCTCAGCCTGGCTCCAGAGCAGAGCTGCTCCAGCCCTCGCTTCATCTCCATTTCCTCCTCCGGACTCGCTCCAGCAGCTCCACGTCCCTCTTGTGCTGTTGCCCCAGAGCTGGATCAGGACTGCAGGGGGGTCTCCCCAGAACACAGCAGAGGGGGAGAATCCCCTCCCTGAGCTGCTGCTCATGCTCTGAGGTTGCAGCCCAGCACAGGGAGGGGATCTGGGCTCAAGCGCCCACTGAAGCCAGGGCATGGGGAGCTTCTCATAGACCAACACCCCCAAGCGCTTCTTCTCAGGGCTACTTTCAATCCGTTCAACCCCAGTCCAGAGGAGTCCATGGAGATGTTCTGGGGGCTGGAGCACCTGGTGGGAGCTGCCTCTGCCTGTGGGAGGGGCTTGGAGCTGGATGGGTTTTGAGGTCACTTCAACCCAAACCACTCTGTGATTCCATGGTTAATATTTTACTGCTGAAGCATCTTGCTGATAAATCACGTCTCAAGAAACGAGCTTTTAAACCCAACAAATGACAGGTACTTTATAGCGCTGCCTTTGAGGGAAGTTCTGCCGTGCTATAGAAAGCAATGAAATCCTGCCTAAAAATTCAGCAGAGTGAAAGGAAGTAGAAGATGGAAACAGCTTGGACCATGTTGTGTTACTGGTCATTAGAAAACACCTTCCTGAACAGCCTCCCTGAAAGTGTGAGCCAGAGTTTTATTCAAGATGAGTGGGGAAGGTAATAACCTGTCCCTAAATGGTCTACTCTCCTACTTCCTTTTCAAGTGCTTACGAGGAACTGTTTTGCCCGTGAACCTCTGAGTCTCTTGGTTTGTGTTGTTTTGGTTTTTTGGTTGGTTGGATGGTTTTTCTCTTTCTTTTTTCTTCTGGGGCTCCTTTATTTCTGAAATTTTGCTCAGATCCACAAGAAATCTGTGGTTTCCTTCGTCACGGCCACAGTTGGTGGGTGGACTCAAACTGGAAGTGTTTGTATGAACTTCTTGATGTCTTTGGCATGAAGGAGGCTTGGATGGGCGATAGCCCATTTGTGAAAAGAAAAGGTGCTCAGTTGATTTTGGGTGGTTGTTTATTCATATCTCCTTTAATATTTCAAAAGCAGCCATAAGGGGCTGACAGATTACAAGCTTTATGAAATATCAAAGTAATTATTTAGACTTTCATGCTTCTTTGTGCAGATGTGAAAGAATAAATACCCATAAAGTCTCAGAAGTGACAATTATCCTGGGCTGAGTCATGGTAGCGATGTGGTTTTCTCCCCTGACCTGTCCCAAATAACTGGAACTATAGATGCTTGTCACTCCAGGCAATGTATTGTTCCCTCTGGTTTGTGCTCTGTGGAGAGATGAGGTTATTGTGAAGCCATGGGCTTCAACCTTTGGGGTCCCACTCAACCTCACATGAGATTCAAACAGCTTGTTTCTTAACATGCCCTGGAGAATGTTACTAAATCACAGAATCACGCAGTGCTTTGGGTTAGAAGGGACCTTAAAGCTCACCTAGTTCCACCCCACCTACCTTCCACTAGCCCAGGCTGCTTGAAGCCGGTTGCTGTGTTAGTAAAACAAATCCACCTGGTTCCTGGTGTGGTGTTTTATTTATTTATTTAAGTATATTTTCTGTCTTAAATCTAAAACTGAAAGGTCAGAGTCCGATGGGAAGAGGGATAAAAAGCAGAATTACAGGAATGCAAGAATTAACGTGTGCACACTTGTGTGAGTTTTAAGCTCAGCAGGTCTGGCTGAACTGTGCCACAGCGTTTAAACTGTGATGCTTGGATCTAAATGGTTGTAATTCCTTGTCTTGAAACAGAGAGAATGTGAGGTCGAGGAAGGAGGTGTTGGAATGAGCTTGACTCAAGAGAACGCTGGGAGGAAGGAGGAGGGTGGGAAGTGAGAGATGATAACCCCAGCTCTGAGAGAAGCGCTCACAAATCAAGGTGAGGTTCTGCAAAGAGCAGATGGTGGCCCAGGCTTTGAAGTCTTAGTGGTGGCCTTTTAGCAAGCCAAGTGAGAGACGGTGTTCTTTGTTAGAGGTACTGCTGTGGACCCTCAGTCATGGCAGGCTCTGAGCAGGGGCAGGAGAGGGCTTAGGCAGGGGCCGTTGGTACCTGCTCATTTCAGGGAGGAATCTGCAGCTGGGTAATACACCCGAGTGTGATGCACTCTGAGTGTGGTGAGTGTATCAGAGTTCAAAGGGTTTCATGTAGCTGCTAAGCAGCTTGGGAGAGAAGATGATAGTCCCACATGCCTTTAGCTCCTTTAGTTTAATTTCTTTTATTTCTTAGGATGAGAATGTGTTGAATTTGTCTTGCTTGCTAAATCAATAGAATCTCTCCTGATGCTGCTGAGACCACAGTTCTGCTATTGCACTGGAGGCACCCTGCTTCAGAGCTGGGCTCTGATTTTCTAACTGTGTCCTGTGTGAGTCCAGCAGCTGTGGGATCCCAACACCTTTGCTCCCCAAGATTGGTCTGAGCTTTTGTCAGTGACTGGTGATGTGTTTGCCCACGGTCATTGTTTTTTTTTGCACTGGCATTAGTACAGCTGTAAAATAAAGAGCCATTCGTTACATTCATAGTGCGAAGGAGCAAAGTGAAGGCTTGGCAAGGAGTGGCAGTGACTTTGGTCTCCTCTTTGTGTGCATCATGGTGCTGCTGGGACCAGTGGAGAGGTTATAGGGGACTGGTTCAAAACATCTTTTCAGTTTCAACTCTGAAGGCTGCAATGTGGCAGGGACCCTGCAGTGTGCTGCAGAGCAGCCGCAGCACTGTTACAACCTTAGATTTCTTGTTTATTCCTTTATTTAGTTCCTACTGTCTGTGTTTGATCCAGAAGTCTCATTGTTCTGCCTGCCTGCAGGCGGTTGAGGGGACTGGTGGTTCTGGCAGGCGTGGAGTGGGCTGCTGGAGACAGGGCTGTCTAGAAGTGGGCAGTGGGGAGGGAAGCGTTCTTGTCTGCAGCAAGTCCCTTGCTTCTTAGGTTGGAGGGGCTGCTTCTCTCACTCCTTCCATCTTCCACTGATGATGTGGGAAGGAATGGGAAGATTCAGTTCATAAACAATTGGCTTCGAGACTGGTGCTACAGGCAGGGCTTTGGATTCTTTGATAATGGCTGGTTTTATAGGGCACCAGTCTGGACAATGGCGTGTGGGAAAGGTTTATCTCACAGAGGCAAAATGATGCTGGGGCACGAATTAGCAGGGCTCATTTGGAGAGCTTTAAACTAGATTCGAAGGGGGATGGGGTTGTAGCTGGGCTTGCCCCAGTGGGGCAGCACTCCAGAACTGATGAAGACTGGGAGGCCTCCTATAATCCTCGGGTGAAATCGGTGTGCTCAGCTCGCTCCCTGGAATGTCTGTACACCAATGCGCGCAGCATGGGAAATAAGCAGGAGGAGTTGGAAACCTGTGTTAAGTCAGGAGACTATGATCTGGTGGCAATTACAGAGACGTGGTGGGACAGCTCACATGACTGGAATATAGTCATGGAGGGCTATGTCCTTTTCAGGAAAGACAGGCCAGCCAGGAGGGGTGGTGGGGTTGCTCTTTATGTGCGAGAGCAGCCACAATGCACCGAGTTCTGTCCAGGGACAGATGACGAGCGAGTTGAGAGTCTGTGGGTGAGAATTAAGGGGCGGGCTGGCAGGGGGGATACTGTTGTAGGTGTCTGTTACAGACCACCAGATCAGGGTGAGGAAGTTGACGAGGCCTTCTACAGGCAGCTGAGAGCGGCCTCACAGTCACAGGCCGTGGTCGTCGTGGGGGATTTTAACTTCCCTGATGTTTCCTGGAAGGACCACTCACCAACCCAGCCGCAGTCCAGGAGGTTCCTCCAGTGTATGGATGATAACTTCCTCCTGCAAATGGTGGATGAGCCAACCAGGAGAGGAGCGCTGCTGGATCTCATCCTCACTAACAAGGAGGGTCTGGTCGAAGCAGTAAGGGTTGAGGGCTGCTGTCCTGGGTTCAGCAGTAGCAGTCATGTTTCTCCTTCGTGGTAGCTGATGCAGTGCTGTGTTTTGACTTCCAGCCTGGGAACAATGTTGGTGAAACCGATGTTTTCGGTTGTTGCTAAGTGATGTTTACCATGACCAAGGACTTTGTGAGGCTCATGCTCTGCCAGGGAGGAGGGGAAGCTGGGAGGAAGCAGACGGGGCACCTGACCCAGGCTAGCCAGGGAGGTATTCCATACCACAGCACCAAAACAGACCCAAACCAGGCCAAAAACTGACCCAAACCACCTCAAAACCAGCCCAAAACCACCCTGTCCTGCTTCTCCTATGGGATACAGGGTCAGAGGCTCCAAATAGCCCCAAACTGGACAAAACCAACCCAACACACCCCCAAAACAGCCCACAACACCTCAAAACCACCTTCTTCTGCTTCTCCTATGGGGTACAGGGTCAGAGCCCAAAAACAGACTGAAAAAAAAAACCCAAAACAGGAGAAAACCACCCCAAAACCACGTTGTCCTGCTTCTCCTGTGGGATACACGGTCACAGCCCTGAAACAGAACAAAAACAAGCCAAGTATGACCCAAATCACCCCAAAACCAGCTCCAAAACCCCCAAACCAACCCAAAACCACCTTGTCCTGCTTCTCCTATGGAACACAGGGTCAGAGCCCCAAAAAAGACACAAAACATGACAAAAATAGGACAAAACCACCCCAAAACCTCTTTGTCCTGCTTCTCCTGTGGGATACAGGGTCAGAGGCCTGAAACAGACCCAATACAGGCCAAAAACACCCCAAAACACCCCAAAAAGCAGGACAAAATCACCTTGTCCTCCTTCTGCTATGAGATACAGTGTCAGGGCCCCAAAACAGACCTAAAACAGAACAAAAAAGCCCCAAAACCACCTTGTCCTGCTTCTCCTGTGGGATACAGGGTCAGAGCCCTGAAACTGACCCAAAACAGGACAAAAACACTCCAAAAACCCCAAAACCAGCTCCAAAACCCCCAAACCAACCCAAAAACACCTTGTCCTGCTTCTTCTATAGGAGACAGGGTCAGAGCCTCAAAACAGATGCAAAACAGGCCAAAAACACCCCCAAAACCAGGACAAAACCTCCTTGTCCTCCTTCTGCTATGGGATACAGTGTCGGGGCCCCAAAAAAGACTTAGAACAAAAAAGCCCCAAAACCACCCCAAAACCACCTTGTCCTGCTTCTCCTACGGGATACAGGGTCAGAGTCCCAAAAAAGACACAAAAGATGACAAAAATAGGACAAAACCACCCCAAAACCAACTTGTCCTGCTTCTACTCCAGGGTACACATTCACAGCCCCCAAACAGCCATAAACAGGACAAAAAAAGGACAAAACCAGGCGAAATCCAAGGCAAAACACCCAGAACAACCCCCAAAACACCCCAAAACCACCCCAAAACCACCTTGTCCTGCTTCTCCTATGGGATACGGGTTCAGAGCCCCAAAAAAGACAAAAAAAATGACAAAAATAGGACAAAACTCCCAAAACAGCCCCAAAACACCTCAAAACCTCCTTCTGCTTCTCCTAGGGGATACAGCGGCAGGGCCCAAAAAAAGACCCAAAGGACGTCAAAAACAACCCCAAACACCCTCAAAACACCCCAAAACCACCTTGTCCTGCGTCTCCTATGAGATACAGGGTCAGAGCCCCAAAACACCCCCAAAACAGGAGAAAACCAGGCAAAAAACAGGCCAAAACACCTAAAGCAAACCCCAAAACCACCCCAAAATCACCTCCTGCTTCTCCTCCAAAATCCCCCAAAAGGCCCAAAACACCTCAAAACCACCTTCTTCTGCTTCTGCTATGGGATACAGGGTCAGAGCCTCAAACCAGCCCCAAAAGAGGACAAAAATACTCCAAAACCCTCCGAAAGGCCCAAAACACCTCAAAAACACCTTCTGCTTCTCCTATGGGATACAGGGTCAGAGCCTCAAAATAGACCTGAAATATGACAAAAACACCCCAAAGCCACCCCCAAAACAGTCCCAAAACCACCTTGTCCTGCTTCGCCTAGGGGATACCGGCTCACAGCCCCAAAGCAGACCCAAAACCCCTCAAAAAGCAGCCCAAAACCACCTTGTCCTGCTTCTCCTACGGGATACAGGGTCAGAGCCCCAAAACAGACCCATAACACTTCAAAAAACACCCCCAAAACACCTCAAAACCACCCCAAACCACCTTGTCCTGCTGCTCCTATAGGTGCCACCCAGTGAGAACCCAAAACAGCCCCAAATCACCCCAACCCCCCCAAAATGGAACCTTCTGGAGGTCGCTGTGGAGCTGCTTTAGCCTGGCCTCGAGCTGCGACACCTTCTGGGGTAGGTCCAAGGATGGGGGAGGGGGGGGGGCACTGGGGTGTCCCTAGTATGGGGGGAGGATCCCAGACCCAGATGTGGGGGTCCCAGCCCCACATACAAGGGGGACATGGGGGGGGTCTCCATATGGGGGGGGGGGTCCCTGTTCCTGATGGGGGGGCGCCCACCCGCGGCCTCTCCGGGGGGGGGTGTCAGGGCTCAGCACCGACTCCATGAGGGAGAGCAGGGACACGGCCCTTTGCACTGGGGGGTGGCATGTCAGCACCCCAAAACCAGCCCAAAACAACCAAAATACCACAAAACCAGCCCAAAACAACCAAAATACCCCCAAACCAGCCCAAATCATCCCAAAACCAGCTCAAAACACCCCAAAACATCCGAAAACCAGCCCAAAACACCCCAAAACACTCTGAAACACCCCTACAACACCCCAAAACACTCTGAAACACCCTCAAACCAGCCTAAAATATTCACAAAACAGCCCGAAACACCCCAAAACATCCCGCAACACCCACAAAGCAGTCCCAAACCACCCCAAACAGCCCTGAAACAGCTCAAAGCACCCCAAAACCAGCCCCAAACCCCCTCCACAACAGTTTAACACCCCAAAAACATCCTGAAACAACCCCAAAACTCCATGGTACCCCAATCAACCACGGGCATCTCCATCCCTCCCTACACTGCTGGCACCCCTAAATGACCCCAAACCCCATCTTTCTTGAGCCCCATAAGGAAGGGTGCCCACACCCAGCATGTTGGGGTGCAGGGATGCTGCTTTGGGTGACAGCCCCAGCTCATGGCCCTGCAGCAGGCTCTCCCACAGCCTCAGTCTAGAACCCAGCTGGGTCACCATGGCAACGGGTCAAAACGGGGCCCTTTGTGACCTCATTTGTGTCACCCTACTTGAGTGCTTTGCTCAGGGGAGCAGACAGTGACAGGAAAGAGCAGGAGGAAGGAGCCACTGGGTTGCTTCTGAGCTCAAGCCCTGTTGGTTTGGTCCAAGCTTCCCCCTTCGCTACCCCGTTTGGAGGTGTTTGGGGTTGTTTCAGGGTGTTTTGGGGGTGTTAAACTGTTGTGCTGAGCCCAGACACACCCCCCCCGCAGAGGCCGCGGGGGGGGCACCCCCCCCATCAGGTCCAGGGACCCCCCCCATGTCCCCCTTGTATGTGGGGCTGGGACCCCCACATCTGGGTCTGGGATCCCCACACCAACATGAGGACACCCCAGTGCCCCTCCCCATTGCCCTTTAACACCCCCCCCCCATCCTTGGACCTACCCCAGAAGGTGTCGCAGCTCGAGGCCAGGCTAAAGCAGCTCCACAGCGACCTCCAGAAGGTTCCATTTTGGGGGGGTTGGGGTGATTTGGGGCTGTTTTGGGTTCTCACTGGGTGGCACCCATAGGAGAAACAGGACAAGGTGGTTTGGGGTCGTTTTGGGGTGTTTTAGGGCAGCTTTGTGTCCCTTTTGGGGCTCTGACCCTGTATCCCACAGGAGAAGCAGGACAAGGTGATTTTGGGCTGGGTTGGTTTTGCCCTGTTTTAAGGCTGTTTTGGAGTTCTGACCCTGTATGCTATAGGAGAAGGAAAACAAGGTGGTTTTGGGGTGTTTTGGGGGGTTTGGGTTGTTTTTCTCCGGTTTTGGGGCTGTTTGGGGGCTCTGACCCTGTATCCCGCAGGAAAAGTTGATTTTGGGGTGGTTTTAGGGTGGTTTAGGGGAGGTTTTGAATGGTTTTGGGGTTTTTTTGTCCTGTTTTAGGGCTGTTTTGGAGTTCTGACCCTGTGTCCCATAGGAGGAGGAGGAAAATGTGACCTTAGGGTAGTTTTGGAGTTTTTTGGGGTTGTTTTTGTTCTGTTTTATGTCTTCTTCAGGGCTCTTTGTATCCCTCAGGAGAAGCAGGAGAAGGTGATTTTGGGGTGGTTTTGGCCTGTTTTGGAGTTTGCTTTGTGTGTTTTGGTCTGGTTTTCGTCTGGTTTTGGCCTGTTTTGGGGCTGTTTTGGGTCTGTTTTGGGGCTCTGGCCCTGTATCCCATAGCAGAAGCAGGACAAGGTGGTTTTGGGCTGGGTTTTGGGGTGTTTTGGTTTTTTTGGCCGTTTCTGGGGCTGTTTTGGGGCTCTGACCCTGTATTCTTCATGAGAAGCAAGAGAAGGTGGTTTTGAGATGTTTTTGTCCTTTTTTGGTTCTGTTTTGTTGCTCTGACCCTGTGTCCAATACGAGAAGCAGGACAAGGTGGGTTTGAGGCTGGTTTGGGGGCTGTTTGGGGGGTTTTTGACTGATTTTGTCCTGTTTTGGGGCTGTTTGTGGGCTCTGGCCCTGTATCCCATAGCAGAAGCAGGACAAGGTGGTTTTGGGCTGGGTTTTGGGGTGTTTTGGGTTGGTTTTGGCCTGTTTTGGGTCTGGTTTTGGGCTCTGATGCTGCATCCCACAGGAGAAGCAGGAGAAGGTGATTTTGGGGTGGTTTTAGGGTGGTTTCGGGGTGGTTTTGAATGGTTTTGGGTTGGTTTTGTCCTCTTTTAGGGCTGTTTTGGGGTTCTGACGTCCCATAGGAGAAGCAGAACAAGGTAGCCTTGGGGTGGTTTTTGGGGTGTTTTGAGACTGTTTTGGGTCTCTTTTGGAGCTCTGATCCTGTATCTCATAGAAGAAGCAGGACAAGGTGGTTTTGGTGTGTCTTGGGGTTGTTTTGGTGGGTTTTGACTGGTTTTAGTCTGTTTTGTGGCTGTTTTGAGGCTTTGACCCTGTATCCCATAGGAGAAGCGAGACAAGGTGGTTTTGGGGTGTTTTTGGGGTCTGACACTGTATCCCATAGGAGAAGCGAGACAAGGTGGTTTTGGGGTGTTTTTGGGGTCTGACACTGTATCCCATAGGAGAAGCAGGACAGGGTGGTTTTGGGGTGGTTTTGCGCTGTTTTGGTGGTTTTTGACTGGTTTTGGCCTGTTTTGGAGCTGTTTGGGTGCTCTTACCATGTATACCATAGGAGAAGCGAAACAAGGTGGTTTTGGGGTGTTTTGCCGTGTTTGGGTTATTTTTGGTCTGTTTTGGGTCTCTTTTGGGGATCTGACCATGTATCCCATAGGAGAATCAGGACAAGGTGGTTTTTGGTTGGTTTTGGGCATGTTTTGGCTTTTTTTTTCCAGTTTTGGGTCTGTTTTGGGTCTCTGACACAGTATCCTACAGGAGAAGCAGGAGAAGGTGATTTTGGTGTGGTTTTAGCGTGGTTTGGGGGTGGTTTTGAATCGTTTTGGGTTGCTTTTGTCCTGTTTTAATGCTGTTTTGGGGTTCTGACCCTGTGTTCCATAGGAGAATCCAGACAAGTTGCCCTTAGGGTGGCTTTTGGGGTGTTTTGGGTTGGTTTTGGTTTGTTTTGGGTCTGTTTTGTGGCTCTGACCCTGTATCCTGCAAGAGAGGTGATTTTGGGGTGATTTTAGCATGGTTTCGTTGTGATTTTGAAGGTTTGGGGTATTTTTGGCCTCTTTTAGGGCTTTTTTGGGGTTCTGACCCTGTGTCCCATAGGAGAAGCAGGAAAATGTGACCTTGGGGTCGTTTTTGGGGTGTTTTGGCTTGTTTTTGGTCTGTTTTGGGTCTTTTTTAGGGCTCTGACCCTGTATCCCATAGGACAAGCAGGACAAGGTGGGTTTGGGGTGGTTTTGGGGTGTTTGGGGGGGGTTTTGGAGTGTTTTTGACCTGTTTTGGGTCTGTTTTCGGGCTCTGACCCTGAATCCCACAGCAGAAGTAGGACAAGGTGGTTTGGGCTGGTTTTAGGTTGGTTTTGTCCTGTTTTGGGGCTCTGACCTGTGTTCCACAGAAGAAGCAGGACAAGGTGTTTTTGGGTTGCTTTTGGCCTGTTTTGGGGGTTTGTTTTGTGGGTTTTTGCTTGGTTTTGGCCTCTTTTTTTTTCTATTTTGGGTTGTTTTGGGGGCTCTGACCTTGTATCCCATAGGAGAAGCAGGACAAGGTGGTTTTGGGGCACTTTTGGCCTGTTTTGGGGTTTGTTTTGGGTTTTTTTGCTTGGATTTGGCCTCTTCCTGTCCTGCTTTGGAGCTGTTTAGGGACTCTGACCTTGTATCCCATAGGAGAAGCAGGACAAGGTGTTTTTTTAATGGTTTTGGTGTGTTTTTGTCCTGTTTTGGGGCTCTGACCCTGTATCGCATAGGAGAAGCAGGACAAGGTGTTTTTTGGGTCTATTTTGGGGGTGTTTTGGGTTTTTTTGAGTGATTTTGGCCTGTTTTGGAGATGTTTTAGGCCCCTGACCCTGAATCCCACAGCAGAAACATGTGAAGGTTGTTTTGGGGTTGTTTTCGGCTGTTTTTTGTGGTGTTTTGGGGCTTTTTGGGGTCTGTTTTGGGGCTCTGAGTTTGTATCCCACAGGAGAAACAGGACAAAATGGATTTCGGGTGGTTTTGGGGTGGTTTAGGGGTGTTTTGGGAGTGGTTTTGTGATGTTTTTGTCCTGTTTTGGGGCTGCAACTCTGTATGCCATAGGACAAGCAGGACAAGGTGGTTTTGGGATGGTTTTTGGGGTGTTCTAGGTTGTATTTGTCCTGTTTTGGGTCTGTTTTGGAACTCTGACCCTGTATCCCAGAGGAGAAGCAGGACAAGTTGGTTTTGGGGTACTTTTGTCCTGTTTTAGGGGTGTTTAGGGCCTCTGACCCTGTATCCCATAGGAGAAGCAGGACAAGGTGGTTTTGGGGGTGTTTTGGGTTTTTTTGTGCCTGTTTTGGGTCTGTTTTCAGGCTCTGAACCTGTATCCCATAGGAGAAGCAGGAGAAGGAGGTTTTGAGATGTTTTGGAGCTGTTTGGGGGGTTTTGGCATGTTTTTGTCATGTTTTGGGTCAGTTTTGGGGCTCTGACCCTGTGTCCCATAGGAGAAGCAGGACAAGGTGGTTTTGGGGTGGTTTGGCCTGGTTTTGGCCTGTTTTGGGGCTCTGACCCTGTGTTCCATAGCAGAAGGAGGATAAGGTGGTTTTGTCCTGGTTTTGGGGGTGTTGTGGGCTGTTTTTTGGCCTGTTTTGGGTCTGTTTTGAGGCTCTGACCCTGTATGCGATAGGAGAAGCAGGACAGGGTGGTTTTGGGCTGTTTAGGGGGTGTTTTGGGTTGTTTTTTTCCTGTTTTGGGTCTGTTTTGGGGCTCTGACCCTGTGTCCCACAGGGGAAGCAAAAGAAGGTGGTTTTGGGGTGGTTTTTGGCGTGTTTTGGGTCGTCTTTGTCCTGTTTTGTGTCAGTTTTGGGGCTCTGACTTTGTATCCCACAGCAGAAGCAGGACAAGATGGTTTTGGCGTGTTTTTTGGTGTGTTTTGGGTTGTTTTTGTCCTGTATTGAGTCAGTTTTGGGGCTCTGACTTTGTACCCCACAGAAGAAGCGGGACAAGGTGGTTTTGGCGTGCTTTTGGCCTGTTTTGGGGTTTGCTTTGGGTGTTTTGGCCCGTTTTTTTCCAGTTTTTGGCCTGTTTTGAGTCTGTTTTCATGCTCCGACCCTGTATCACACAGGAGAAGCAGGACAATGTGGTTTTGGGGTGGTTTTGTCCTATTTTTGTCATCTTTTGTGTCTTTTTTGGTGCTCTGACCCTGTATCCCATAGGAGAAGCAGGACAAGGTGGTTTTGGGGTTGTTTTGGGGTGGTTTTGTTCTGTTTTAGGTCTTTTTTGGGGCCCTGACACTGTATCCCATAGCAGAAGGAGGACAAGGTGGTTTTGTCCTGGTTTTTGGGGTGTTTGGGGCTTTTTTTGGCCTCTTTTGGGTCTGTTTTGAGGCTCTGACCCTGTGCTGACCCTGTGTCCCATAGGAGAAGCAGGACAAGTTGGTTTTGGGGTGGTTTGGCCTGGTTTTGGCCTGTTTTGGGGCTCTGACCCTGTGTTCCATAGGAGAAGCAGGACAAGTTGGTTTTGGGTTTGTTTGGGGGTTTTGGAGATGGTTTTGGGGTGGTTTGGGTCTGACCTTGTATCCCATAGGAGAAGCAGGACAGGGTGGTTTTGAGGTGTTTTGGGGCTGTTTTAGGGTTTTGGGGTATTTTTTTCTCTTTTTGGTGGATGTTATGGGGCTCTGACCCTGTATCCCACAGCAGAAGCAGGACAAGGTGTTTTTGGGGTGTTTTGGGTTGTTTTCATCCTGTTTTTGGTCTGTTTTGAGGGTCTGACCCTGTATCCTATAGGAGAAGCAGGACAAGGAGGTTTTGGGGTGGTTTAGGTCCTGTTTTGCTGGTTTTTGACTGTTTTTGGCCGGTTTTGAGCTCTTTTGGGGCTCTGACCCTTTACCCATAGTAGAAGCAGGACAAGGTCGTTTTGGGGTGTTTTTGGCCTTTTTTTCTGTCTGTTTCTGGGCTCTGACTCTGTATCCCACAGGAGAAACAGGACAAGGTGGTTTTGGGGTGGTTTTAGGGTGGTTTTGAATCGTTTTGGGTTCTTTTTGTCCTGTTTTAGGGCTGTGTTGGGGTTCTGACCCTGTGTCCCATAGGAGAAGCAGAATAAGGTGGCCTTGGGGTGATTTTTGGGGTGTTTTGAGGCTGTTTTGGATCTGCTTTGGAGCTCTGACCCTGCATCCCATACGAGAAAGAGGAAAAGGTGGTTTGGGGGTGGGTTTTGGCGTGTTTTGGGTTGTTTTTGGCCTGGTTTTGGTCTGTTTTGGGGCGCTGACCCTGTATCCGGCAGGAGAAGGTGATTTTGGGGTGGTTTTAGGGTGGTTTAAGGTTGGTTTGGAATGGTTTTGTGTTTTGTCCTGTTTTAGGTCTGTTTTCAGGTTCTGACCCTGTGTCCCAGTGGAGAACAGGAAATGTGACCTTGGGGTCGTTTTGGGTGTGTTTTGGGTGTGTTTCGGGGCTCTGACTTTGTATCCTACAGGAGAAGCAGGACAAGGTGATTTTGGGCTGGTTTTGGCCTCTTTTGGGGTTTACTTTGTGTCTTTTGGGCTGGTTTTCGCTTGTTTTGGGGCTGTTTTGGAGCTGTTTGGGGGCTCTGACCCTGTATCCCATAGCAGAAGCAGGACAAGCAAACCACCATAGGGGTGGTTTTGGGGTGTTTTTGCTTGTTTTTGGCGTTTTTTAGGGCTGTTTTGCAGCTCTGACCCTGTATCCCATAGGAGAAGCAGGACAAGGTGGTTTTGAGGATGCTTTGTCCTGATTTTGGGATGTTTTGGGGCTCTGACCCTGTATCCCAAAGGAGAAGGAGGACTACGTGGCTTTAGGGTGGTTTTGGGGGTGTTTTGTGTTGTTTTTGTCCTGTTTTGGGGCTGTTTCTGGGTTCTGACCCTGTGTCCCATAGTAGAAGCAGGAGAAGGTGGTCTTGGGGTGGTTTTTGGGGTGTTTTGAGGCAGTTTTGGGTCTGTTTGGGGCTCTGACCCTCTATTCCAAAGGAGAAGCAGGACAAGGTGGTTTTGGAGTGGTTTTGTCCTGTTTTTGGGGTGTTTTGGAGTCTGACCCTGTATCCCATAGGAGAAGGAGGACAGGGTGGTTTTGGGGTATTTTGGGGCTGTTTTAGTGGTTTTGGAATGCTTTTTTCTCTTTTGGGGGGCTTTTTGGGGGCTCTGACCCTGTATCCCATAGCAGAAGCAGGACTAGGTGGTTTTGGGCTGGGTTTTGGGGTGTTTAGGGTTGTTTTTGTCCTGTTTTTGTTCTGTTTTGATGCTCTGACCCTGCATCCCATTGGAGAAGTAGGATAAGGAGGTTTTGGACTGTTTTGGGTCTCTTTTGGTGGGTTTTGAGTGGTTTTGGCCTGTTTTGGGTCTGTTTGGGGGCTCTGACCCTGTATCCCATAGGAGAAGCAAGACAAGGTGATTTTGGTGTGGTTTTGGCCTGTTTTGGAGTTTGCTATGTGTGTTTTGGGCTGGTTTTTTGCCTGGGTTTTGTCATGTTTTGTGGCTGCTTTGGGTCTGTTTTGTGGCTCTGACCCCGTATCCACAGGAGAAGCAGGACATGGTGTTTTTGGGGTGGTTTTGTCCTGTTTTGGGGCTGTTTTGGGGCTGTTTTGAGGCTCTGACCCTGTATCTCCTCGGAGAAGCAGGACAAGTTAGTTTTGGGGTGTTTTGGGGCTGGTTTTAGAATCATAGAATCATAGAATAGTTAGGGTTTGAAAGAACCTTAAGATCATCCAGTTCCAACCCCCCTGCCATGGGCAGGGACACCTCACATTAAACCATGGCACCCAAGGCCTCGTCCAACCTGGTCTTGAACACTGCCAGGGATGGAGCATTCACAACCTCCCTGGACAACCCATTCCAGTGCCTCACCACCCTCACAGGAAAGAATTTCCTCCTTAGATCCAATCTAAACTTCCCCTGTTTCAGTTTTAACCCGTTACCCCTTGTCCTGTCACTACAGTCCCTACTGAAGAGTCCCTCCCCAGCATCCCTATAGGCCCCCTTCAGATACTGGAAGGCTGCTATGAGGTCTCCACGCAGCCTTCTCTTCTCCAGGCTGAACAGCCCCAACTTCCTCAGCCTGTCTTCATACAGGAGGTGCTCCAGTCCCTGATCATCCTTGTGGCCTCCTCTGTTCTTGTTCCAACAGTTCCATGTCCTTTTTATGTTGAGGACACCAGAACTGCACACAATGCTCCAGGTGAGGTCTCACCAGAGCAGAGCAGAGGGGCAGGATCAGCTCCTTTGCCCTGCTGGTCACACTCCTTTTGATGCAGCCCAGGATACGGTTGGCTTTGTGGGCTGCAAGCGCACACTGAAACTGTCTCATGTTCATTTTCTCATCAACCAACACCCCCAGGTCCTTCTCTGCAGGGCTGCTCTGAATCTCTTCTCTGCCCAACCTGTAGCTGTGCCTGGGATTGCTCCCACCCAGGTGCAGGACCTTGCCCTTGGCATGGTTAAACTTCATGAGGCTGGCATCAGCCCACCTCACAAGCGTGTCGAGGTCCCTCTGGATGGCATTCCTTCCCTCCAGGGTATCAACCGAACCACACAGCTCGGTGTCATCGGCAAACTTGCTGAGGGCGCGCTCAATCCCACTGTCCATGGCAGCGACGAAGATGTTGAACAAGACCGGTCCCGACACTGATCCCTGAGGGACACCACTCGTTGCTGGTCTCCAGCCGGACATTGAGCCATTGACCACAACTCTTTGTGTGCGGCCATCCAGCCAGTTCTTTATCCACCGAGTGGTCCGTCCATCAAATTGATGTCTCTCCAATTTAGAGACAAGGATGTCGTGTGGGACGGTGTCGAACGCTTTGCACAAGTCCAGGTAGATGCCATCAACTGCTCTACCCCTGTCCATCAGTTCTGTAGCCCCATCATAGAAGGCCACCAAATTGGTCAGGCAGGATTTCCCCTCAGTGAAGCCCTGCTGGCTGTCACCAAGCACCTTGTTGACTTTCATGTGCCTTAGCATGCCTTCCAGGAGAATCTGCTCCAAGATGTTGCCAGGCTCAGGGGTGAGACTGACTGCTCTGTAATTCCCCGGGTCATCCATTTTCCCCTTCTTGAAAATGGGGGTTATATTTCCCTTTTTCCAGTCATCGGGAACTTCACCTGACTGCCATGATTTCTCAAATACGATGGCCAGCGGCTTCGCAACTTCATTCTCCAGCTCCTTCAGGACCCGCGGATGGATCTCATCAGGACCCACGGACTTGTGCACGTTCAGATTTTTAGGATGGTCTCAAACCAGTTCCTCTCCTACAGTGGGCGCAAGGTCTTCATTCTCACAGTCCCTGCGTCTGCCTTCCAAGACTCGGGTGGTGCGGTCAGAGCCTTTGCCAGTGAAGACTGAGGCAAAGAAGTCATTCAGAACCTCAGCCTTCTCCAAATCCTGTGTAGCCAGTTCTCCTGAGAGCTTCCTGAGTCTGTTTTTTATTTGCTACGTACCTGAAGAATTCCTTCCAGTTTTCCTTAACTTCCCTAGCCTATTTTAATTCTAACTGGGCCTCAGCTTTTCTAACCTGGTCCCTAGCTTCCTGGACAAATTGTTCCTCAGCTCCATCTAAACCTCCTCTGGTGCAGCTTGAGGCCATCTCCTCTTGTCCCATCCCTTGTTCCTTGGGAGCAGAGCCCAGCCCCTCTTGGCTCCATCCTACTGTCAGGCAGTTGTAGGGAGCAATGAGGTCCCCCCTGAGCCTTCTCTTCTCCAGACTGAACCCCTCAGGTTCCTCAGACCTTCCCCATCACCCCTGTGCTCCAGGCCCTGCACCAGCTCCGCTGCCCTTCTCTGCCCCCCTCCAGCACCTCAATGTCTCTCTTGTAGTGAAGGACCCAGAATTGAACCCAGGATTCGAGGTGCGGCCTCAGCAGTGCTCAGTGCAGGGGCACAACCACCGCCCCGGCCCTGCTGCCGCACTGGTGCTGATCCAGGCCAGGATGCTGGGAGCTTCCTGGCTGCCTGGGCACAAGCTGCTCATGTTCAGCTCCATCAATCAGCACCCCCAGCTCCTTTCCCATGAGCAGTTTTCAGCCCCTCTTCCCCAAACCCGGAGCGTTGCAGGGGGTTGTTGTGGCCCAAGCGCAGGACCCGGCACTTTGCCTTCTTGACCCTCAACACATTGGCCACAGCCCATGGATCCAGCCTGCCCAGATCCCTCTGCAGAGCTTCCTACCCTCCATCCCCCACCACACCTCCTTGGTCTTTTGGTGGGACATCCCAAATTAGGCAACCCCCACTCTGGGGCTGCCCCCCCCAACTCACTGATACCAGAGATGGGGGAGCTGGGATGCCCCATGAGGTGTGGTTTGGGAGCAACAAGAAGCAATTTGGGGCTGGGTGGCATTGGAGGGGGGGAGCAGCTTTTCTGGGGTACCCTCAGTTGGGGGTGGGTGTTTGGTGGAGCCCCTCCAGGATTTTGGGTCCCTGGGTTCATCTGGGGGGGCCAGGGTGATGGAAGGGTGTGGGTGACTTTTGTGCTGCCCCAGGCCCCCACTTGGGGGTCCTGCCTGCTTTTGTGCTGCTTCAGGGAGATTTGGGGTTACCCTAGGATTTAGGGGGCACCACGATTGCTTTGGGTGCTTCCAGGGCCCTTTGGGGTGCAGCGTGGTTTTGGTTTGCCCCTTCATTGGGGTGCCCCTTTTGGGGGATCCACGCCCTCTGGCCCACTTCATTCACTACTGAACCAAAAGCAATGTTGGGGTCCCCCCTGTGTGTTCGCATCTTGATGGGCCCCCAGGGCAGGTGTTGGGGGAACACCACTTTTTGGGACACCCCTTTTTTAGCAAGTCTGTGCCACTGTGCTGAGCCGGGGCGGCTTTGGAGCTGTGGGCTTTGGGTCTGGGGGGATGCAGGGAGGATTTTGGGATTCAGGCTGGTCCCCAGAACTCTTCAGGATGGCTCAGTTTTTGGAGGGACTCCCCGTCTACCAAGAATGGGGGGTCCATCAATCCCAGGGCAGCCGATTCTCTTTGAATGCATTGTAACCTTAAATCTTACACTAACAACAGTGTGTGCGCCTCTAGCATAGGAGAATAGGCCAAATTGTTCTACCTTACTAACATGTAGAGAGAAAGGAAGGTTTGGCTGATGGGAGAAGGAACATCATGGGACTGGTAACACCTAAGGAGACAGTAAATAAGACCACGGATGCCAGCCTTCAAGACAGCAGAGCGGTGCCCAGCGTGGGGCGAGACTGGAACAGAGCAGAAGCAAGGACATAGCAACTGCTAACTGGGCACTAGGACCTTGCGAGCTTGAGCAAGCACTGAGGTCATTCAGTAAACACAGTGAGGAAGACTATCGGTGCTCACCAAAGACCCCACTCAGCAAGAAAGCGCATGCGTAATTAGGATGCAAATATTAGAACCAGTTGTTGGAAAAGCTGTGAATATGCATGAGTATGTTAAATATAGAGCTGCTGTCGGCAAGTACCAGGTGTGCTCACCCTTGTGAAAGGATTCGTGTGTGCGCCCAGCGCTGCAATAAAGAATGCTGCTTTCTGAAGGTCCAAATTGAGCCTTAGAGAGTTTCTCTGACCGACTTTTAGGGTAACAATTTGGCGCCTGAACAGGGACACTCAGCCGTGTTTCCCATGGATCCGGGGAGTCCCTGGGACCTTCCCGCTGGCATCGGGGGAGTTTGCCTGAAGGACCAACGCGGGACCTCGGGGAGACCCCGATTTAATGTCTTTAAAAAGGCATTCTTTTTGGCCCCTTTCCACGTAAGGCAGAGAGGGACGCCCTGCGCGGTGGGTAAAAGGCAGTTTAGTTTTGGTTGTCTGGACTTTGGTATTTGGTGGAGGTCAGGATCATGGGTACCACTGCCTCCAAAGGGGGGTTTGAAGAAATCCCCACTGGGTTGCATTTCACAACACTGGAAACAAATCGGTGAACCCCTGCGTAGTTCAGTCACTCGGGAGACCGGAACAAAGCGGTGGAGCCCCGAGGGGTTCGGTTACTCAGGAGACTCTGGTAAAATCCTGTCACATGTCATTCTTGAGACGAGAAGGAAAGTGGGATGAAGTAGCTTATGCAGAAATGTTTTCTACTTTGAGATATCATCTGGAACAGCAAAAGGATTGCAGTTTTCATTTTGCACTCCAGGACCTGTCAGTATTGTCCTTGGAGAAAGACACTAAAATTTGCTTAAATGCCATTGGTCTTTGTGCACCACAGGGCAGTTATGCACTAAACATCTGAGGAATGTGGAGGAGGATTTGGATTTGATGGTAGGCCCCTGGAGAAGGGGTATTGTGAATAATGGGGCTGAAGGTGCTGACAATGAGGATCAAGCACAAGCACCAGCACAGGCACCTGAGATATAGGGGGGTCAGGCTGAAGGATTTTGCCTTACAGCAAGGCAAACTAGGGGAAAATAAGGGGAAACTGTGATTGCACCTTTAAGACAAGCTCTGCGTAATGATGGTCTGCTCATGATGAAGATTCCCTTTACCATTATAGATTTGAAGAGTTGGAAACAAGTGGCTGTTAATTACACATCATGCTTTCAGAGTGTTGACAGAAATACGATTATTCGTACGGCTCGGACCGCAGTAGAGCAACAAATAACAGCAGGCACAGCGATAGGTACAGTGAATCTTCACATTCCTAACCCCAATCCTAACTGGGACAGGCAAGCTTTGAAACAATATCGGAGGTAGATTTTAGTCAGTACTAGGAATGCGGTCCCCAAGGCAGTGAGCTGGTCTAAGCTATATGAAATAGAGCAAGATGTAAATGAATCAACTGCTGGATTCATGGGAAGATTAAAAGAGGTGATGTCTAAATATACTAATATTGATCCCAAATCAGAGGAAGGAAGGAAAGAGTTAGGCCAGTTAACAAAAAGTCAATCCATGGAAAACATAAGGAAAAAGGTACAAAAGCTTAAGGGGGAGGACCAATGTGATCTGGTAAAAATAATGGATGTGGCTTTGGAGACTTATCACAATCGGACCAATATTGCTCTGGTGCAAGTTCTCTGCAATGGTTCAAATGGTTCAATGGTACTGGGGAGGGCTTTCAGTCCCTGATTATTAATATATATATTATTGATAGAATTAATATAATTATTAATATAATACAATATTGTGTTTTGTGGGTTATAGTGTGTCAGGTTTCAACTAGGAATCTGTTAATATATATGCAGGAGTGTCGTGGTTTAAACCCAGTCAAGTAATTCGTTCGCTCACTTCCCCCCCTTTCTTGTCCTCCCCCTGCTCTCGGAGGGACGGAGAGGAGAATCGAAAGAATGCAACTCCCACGGGTTGAGATAAGAACAGTTTAGTAACTAAGGTATAACACAGATCACTACTGCTACCACCAATGATAATAATGATAAAGGAAATAACAAGGGAAGAGAATACAACACCTCACCACCCACTGACCGATAACTCGCCCCCCCAAGCCCGACCAAGCTCCGACCGATACCTCCTCCAACCCTGCAGTCTCCCAGCCCTTCCGGCTAACTCCCAGTTACATCCTGGGCATGACGTGCTGTGGTATGGAATACCTCTTTGGTCAGTTTGGGTCAGGTGTCCTGTCTCTGCTTCCTCCTGGCTTCCCCTCCTCCCTGGCAGAGCATGAGGCTCACAAAGTCCTTGGCCAAACCAAAACATCGCTATCAGTTCTGTTCCCAGGCCGAAAGTCAAAACACTGCACTGCACCAGCTACCAAGAAGGAGAAAAATGACTGCTACTGCTGAACCCAGGACAGGGAGCATAAGATAAGCTCCAGAGTAAAACTGGAATCTTTAGGGGAAAGAAGAGAGAGAAAAATTGCTGCCTGTAGCTATCCCCCAAGAAAGGGAGGGGAGGAAACAAGGATTACATGGAAAGGTTTGTGAACAGACTCCACAGGTTGCACTCAAAGGGAAAATGCCCTCAGAATCAAAATAAACAGCGGAGATTTAGTGGAATGTCAGGACAGGCAGAGAGAATTATTACTTTAGAGGAAGACTGAGGAGGAGTGGGGGAAGATTTGAATCCCACCCCAGCAGAGCCCCTGGCTACAGTTAGGTTGGGGAATGAGAAGGTAAAAGTTCTTGTAGAAACAGAAACTACTTATTCTGTTATAAATACTTGTAAAGGGCAATTAAGCAAACAAACAGCTTCAGGCACTGGTGCCACAGGCGGACAGGAACCCGGCCTTCCTTTACATTTGAGAAACTGGCAAACAGATGTTGACCCATAAATTCCTTTGCATGCCTGAATGCCCTGTGCTGCTATTGGATAACAGCACACTGAGTAAATTACATGCAGCAATTAGGTTAAAGAAAGAAAATTCAGGTACATGTTCCTGATGAAAAGGCTGTGGAGGCCCGAGTTTTTATGTTACAGAAACCAGGTACTGAGCCGGATATCCCAGAGGAAGCGGGTGTATCTGCAAATATGGGCTGCCAGAGCACCAGGACAATCACGAGATGCAGCAGCAGTAACTATTCTTCTAAAACCAAACATCACACTGCTAAGACAGAAACAGTATCCTATAAAACTGGAAGCAAGAAAAGAACTAGAGCCTCTAACAGAAAAATGTATTGAATACACTGGGACAAAAATGGTCTGTATTTGTACTTCACATGCTAATAACCACTCTGGAACAGAAAAGTAGTCAGTGGCTTTCCCCAGGCAGGCTGCGCTTCTATGACAAGAGGACGTAGAGTTGAAAGTATCAAACCTTTAGAACCAGCAGTGGTTTTGACAACAGATCCAGAAGCAGGAGAGCTGACTCACAACTGTTTACAGACCATAACATAATAGAGCTAAACCAAACATAAGAGACACTAAAGCCCTGCATTCCTCCTCCCCCAACACATCAGCACAGAAAGCTGAGCTGGTGGTGCTACTGAGACTTCCGAAATTGTCAGAAAGTCAAAATTTGCTTTTAAGGCACATCAGTTTGATAACACTCCAGTGAATATCGGTAATCACATTGCTGACAAAGCAGCCAAAGAAGCTGTGGGTGGGGACCTTTCATTAATATTGCCTCATCAGTATCACAGCTTGGATAATGAAGTTCCAAGTTATCAAACAGAGGATGGAAAATTACCTAGTCTTAGGAGCCAAGAAACACGATGAAGGATGGTGGGTTACACCAAACAGGCAAGTAATAGCTGCCCAACCTCTTACGAGAAGAAAACCACCAGGCAACACAAGGGGGAACAAAATCAATGACTGAGGCTTTAAAGCTCCAAGTTCTGAGTATGCAAATGACTGGAATTATAAAAGTGTTATAAAGAAGTGTGAACCTCGTTTACGATGCTAAGAGGCCCCCCACCTGGAACAACAAAGGCAATTGTCCACAAGACTGCTGGCAAGTGGACTTTACAGAACTGCCACAGCGTTACAGGCTCAGACATATATGTGTGTGTGTGTGTGTGTGTGTGTATGTGTCTTAGTTTTTCTGAATGACTTTAACGGTAACATATGTATTATCATTACAAATTATACACACTAATATAAATGCTTTTAAGCCCGGTGGGCCCTGACACCTTCTCATCTCCTCTGACACAGCAGCTCCTGCACACAGATGGCTCCTGCTTTGCACCCACAATGTGTTTGAGGCCAACACTAAAACAGGATTGCAAAGTCAAAGAACACGTACCTGGATGCACAGGGCAGCCACGGGAGATGCAGCCTCCTGAGAGAGGGGTCTCTTCTGCAAGGCTCTCGCTCCTTAAAGAGCCCACGCTCACCATGGAGGCCCCATCACAACGGGCAAATCCACAGCGACCGCCACGGCTTGGTGATGGCGGCAGCATCGTGCCCATGGCCACTGGGCACCCAGGGGTTGGGACTGGGTGAGCTTTAAGGTCCCTTCCACCCCAAACCAGGCTGTGACCGCGTGCCTGCAAAACACGATCCCCATTTGGCTGCAGAAGAGCTCTCAGCACCGAGTCAGGCCCAGGATCAGGGGCAGACATTTGTGCAGAACATCCTGTCTCTGCTGCTGGCCTCGGCAGAGGCCCCTGCAGCCCCCTGAGGGCAGGTCAGGCCTGGAGAACAGCCAGGATGGAGGGCAGCACCGCCACCTCCTCTGAAGGAAGCCCAAGGGCTGAGGCTCTGCAGTCTTTTTCCTTTCCTCTCCTCTCCTTTCCCTTCCCTTCCTTTCCTTTCCCTGCAGCACCCTTGGCTTTCAGCCCCACAGCAGAGCCCTTCTGCAGCCGCTTCTCAGCTCTCGTTGCTCGCTGGCAGCTTCCCGAGGCAGTTGTGCCTCTGCCGGAGCCAGAGCAACGGCCCAGCCCGTGCTGCGCTGTGTGGGGCGCTCCGATGGCACCATCGAGTGAGTGCAGGGCTCGGCAGCGCTGGCAGGAGCAGAGCTGTGGGGCCTGACCCTGCTCCCGGGGCAGACGCGGGTGAGCTCCAGCCCTCGACAGGACCCTCCGCCTGCACCGCCGCCATGACAGCGGGCGGCGCGGGGGGATGACGTCAGAGCCGGCGCCACGGAGGGGACGGCGGGAAGGGGCCGGGCGCGCCGAGACTGGGGGGAGCAGAGGAGGGGGTGGGGGGGGGATGTGGAAAGGAAAACGTGGGATGGGAACGGGATGGGAGCGGGATGGGAGAGGGATGGGAACGGGATGGGAACGGGATGGGAGCGGGATGGGAGAGGGATGGGAGAGGGATGGTGATGCGCGGATAAACTCCACAACTTGTTAGAAGTTGTAAAGTAGGTATGCTTTTATTCAGCGCTGAGACGCACGGGGACAATTCCTCAGTCATGCGTACCTCAGTGTTGTTTCCCTCTACATTTATCCTCTAAAGTTATACATATTCATAAGGTTGCACAACACGCCTATACATATTCATGTCCTATCCCCGCTTCGTATTATAATGAGCCAGAAGGTCCTCCGCGCCTGCGCATCGCCCCCTCTGGTCATGGGCAGGGGTCTCAAGATGAAGTAACTGAGTCTTCCTCCTGTGGGTAGGGGTCTTCAAGATGAAGTAAATGAGTCTTCCTCTCCTTGCACTTTTCACCTTTCAGTCTTCACATATGGCCTCAGGGTTTGGCCCGGTATCCCAGCCATAAACCATCTGCTTCTCCCCTTGTTAGTAGATTCAGGCCTCTGCTTTTCCTTATCAATAGCTGCTTATCAATAGGACCAAGTGTCTTCTTTTCCTTATCAATAGCTGCTTATCAATAGGACCAAGTGTCTGCTTTTCCTTATCAATAGCTGCTTATCAATAGGACCAAGTGTCTTCTTTTCCTTATCAATAGCTGCTTATCAATAGGACCAAGTGTCTTCTTTTCCTTATCAATAGCTGCTTATCAATAGGACCAAGTGTCTGCTTTTCCTTATCAATAGCTGCTTATCAATAGGACCAAGTGTCTGCTTTTCCTTATCAATAGCTGCTTACCAATAGGACCAGGTGTCTGCTTTTGCTTATCAATAGGACCAGGTGCATTTGTTCTGCTTAGCAGCATTTACAACAGACAATACTTTTGTTTAAGCAAGCAAATTCCTCTACCCCCCTTGTACAACCCCCCTGTACAACCCCCTTGTACAATATCCCTGTACTACCCCCCTGTACATTGGTCAACCCTCTGTATCAATGGGAACGGGATGGGAGCGGGATGGGAAAAGGATGGGAACGGGATGGGAACAGGATGGGAGCGGGATGGGAGCGGGATGGGAACAGGATGGGAGTGGGATGGGAACGGGATGGGAACGAGATGGAGCGGGATGGGAGCAGGATGGGAATGGGACGGAGTCGGGATGGGAAAGGGATGGGAGCTGAGATGGGAGCGGGATGGGAACGAGATGGGAGCGGGATGGGAGTGGGATGGGAACGGGATGGAGCCGGGATGGGAGCAGGATAGGAAAGGGATGGGGCCGGAATGGGAACGAGATGGAGCGGGATGGGAACGGGATGGGAGCGGGATGGGAGCGGGATGGGAACGGGATGGAGCGGGATGGGAGCGAGATGGAGCCGGGATGGGAACGGGATGGGAGCGGGATGGGAGGGGGATGGGAGCGGGATGGGGCCGGGATGGAGCAGGATGGGAACGGGATGGGAGCGGGATGGGGCCGGGATGGGAACGGGATGGAGCGGGATGGGAGCGGGATGGGAGGGGGATGGGAGCGGGATGGGGCCGGGATGGAGCAGGATGGGAACGGGATGGGAGCGGGATGGGAGCGGGATGGGGCCGGGATGGGAACGGGATGGAGCGGGATGGGAGCGGGATGGAGCCGGGATGGGAGCGGGATGGGAACGGGACGGGAGCGAGATGGGAGGGGGACGGGAGCGGGATGGGAGGGGGATGGAGCGGGATGGGAACGGGATGGGAGCGGGATGGAGCGGGATGGGAGCGGGGTGGGAAAGGGGTGGGAGCGGGATGGGAACGGGATGGGAGCGGGATGGGAGCGGGATGGGAACGGGACGGGAGCGGGATGGGAGGGGGACGGGAGCGGGATGGGGCCGGGATGGAGCGGGATGGGAACGGGATGGGAGCGGGATGGAGCGGGATGGGAGCGGGGTGGGAACGGGGTGGGAGCGGGATGGGAACGGGATGGGAGTGGGATGGGAGCGGGATGGGAACGGGATGGGAGCGGGATGGGAACGAGATGGAGTGGGATGGGAACGAGATGGGAGCGGGATGGGAGTGGGATGGGAATGGGATGGGAGCGGGATGGTAACAGGATGGAGCCGGGATGGGAGCAGGATGGGAAAGGGATGGGGCCGGGATGGGAACGGGATGGAGCGGGATGGGAACGGGATGGGAGCGGGATGGCAGCAGGATGGGAACGGGATGGAGCGGGATGGGAGCGAGATGGAGCCGGGATGGGAGCGGGATGGGAACGGGATGGGAGCGGGATGGGAGCGGGATGGGAACGGGATGGAGCGGGATGGGAGCGAGATGGAGCCGGGATGGGAGTGGGATGGGAACGGGATGGGAGCGGGATGGGAGGGGGATGGGAGCGGGATGGGGCCGGGATGGAGCAGGATGGGAACGGGATGGGAGCGGGATGGGGCCGGGATGGGAACGGGATGGAGCGGGATGGGAGCGGGATGGAGCCGGGATGGGAGCGGGATGGGAACGGCACGGGAGCAGGATGGGAGGGGGACGGGAGCGGGATGGGGCCGGGATGGAGCGGGATGGGAACGGGATGGGAGCGGGATGGAGCGGGATGGGAGCGGGGTGGGAACGGGGTGGGAGCGGGATGGGAACGGGATGGGAGCGGGATGGGAGCGGGATGGGAACGGGAAGGGAGCGGGATGGGAACGAGATGGGAGCGGGATGGGAGTGGGATGGGAATGGGATGGGAGCGGGATGGGAACAGGATGGAGCCGGGATGGGAGCAGGATGGGAAAGGGATGGGGCCGGGATGGGAACGGGATGGAGCGGGATGGGAACGAGATGGGAGCGGGATGTCAGTGGGATGGGAACGAGATGGGAGCGGGATGGGAGTGGGATGGGAATGGGATGGGAGCAGGATGGGAACAGGATGGAGCCGGGATGGGAGCAGGATGGGAAAGGGATGGGGCCGGGATGGGAATGGGATGGAGCGGGATGGGAACGAGATGGGAGCGGGATGTCAGTGGGATGGGAACGGGATGGAGCGGGATGGGAGCAAGATGGAGCCAGGATGGGAGCGGGATGGGAACGGGATGGGAGCGGGATGGGAGGGGGATGGGAGCGGGATGGGGCCAGGATGGAGCGGGATGGGAACGGGATGGAGCGGGATGGGAGCGGGATGGAGCCGGGATGGGAACGGGATGGGAGGGGGATGGGAGCGGGATGGGGCCGGGATGGAGCGGGATGGGAACGGGATGGGAGCGGGATGGAGCGGGATGGGAGCGGGGTGGGAACGGGATGGGAATGGGATGGGAACGGGATGGGAGCGGGATGGGGCCGGGATGGAGCGGGATGGGAACGGGATGGGAGGGCGATGGGAGCGGGATGGGGCCGGGATGGAGCGGGATGGGAACGGGATGGGAGCGGAATGGAGCGGGATGGGAGCGGGGTGGGAACGGGGTGGGAGTGGGATGGGAATGGGATGGGAACGGGATGGGAGCGGGATGGGAGCGGGATGGGAACGGGATGGGAGCGAGATGGAGCGGGATGGGAGCGGGGTGGGAACGGGGTGGGAGTGGGATGGGAATGGGATGGGAACGGGATGGGAGCGGGATGGGAGCGGGATGGAGCTGGGATGGGAGCGGGGTGGGAGCGGCATGGGAGCGGGATGAGAACGGGATGGAGCCGGGATGGGACCAGGATTGGAACGGGATGGCAGCGGGATGGGAGCGGGGTGGGAACGGGACGGAGTCGGGATGGGAACGGGATGGGAGCCGAGATGGGAGCGGGATGGCAGCGGGATGGGAGCGGGGTGGGAACGGGACGGAGTCGGGATGGGAACGGGATGGGAGCCGAGATGGGAGCGGGATGGGAACGGGATGGAGCGGGATGGGAGCGGGGTGGGAGCGGCATGGGAGCGGGGTGGGAGTGGGATGGAGCCAGGATGGGAGCGGGATGGTAACGGGATGGGAGCGGGATGAGAACGGGATGGAGCCGGGATGGGAGCAGGATTGGAACGGGATGGCAGCGGGATGGGAGCGGGGTTGGAACGGGACGGAGTCGGGATGGGAACGGGATGGGAGCCGAGATGGGAGCGGGATGGGAACGGGATGGAGCGGGATGGGAGCGGGGTGGGAGCGGCATGGGAGCGGGGTGGGAGTGGGATGGAGCCAGGATGGGAGCGGGATGGGAACGGGATGGGAGCGGGATGAGAACGGGATGGAGCCGGGATGGGAGCAGGATTGGAACGGGATGGCAGCGGGATGGGAGCGGGGTGGGAACGGGACGGAGTCGGGATGGGAACGGGATGGGAGCCGAGATGGGAGCGGGATGGGAACGGGATGGAGCGGGATGGGAACGAGATGGGAGCGGGATGGGAGTGGGATGGGAACGGGACGGGAGCGGGATTGGAACGGGATGGGGCTGGGATGGAGCGGGATGGGAACGAGATGGGGCCGGGATTGGAACGGGATGGAGCGGGATGGGAGCGGGAAGGAGCCGGGATGGCAGCGGGATGGGAACGGGATGGGAGCGGGATGGGAGGGGGATGGGAGCGGGATGGGGCCGGGATGGAGCGGGATGGGAACGGGATGGGAGCGGGATGGGAGCGGGGTGGGAACGGGGTGGGAGCGGGATGGGTACGGGGTGGGAGTGGGATGGAGCCAGGATGGGAGCGGGATGGGAACGGGATGGGAGCGGGATGAGGCCGGGATGGGAACGGGATGGGAGCAGGATGGGAACGGGATGGAGCCGGGATGGGAATGGGATGGGAGCGGGATGGGGCCGGGATGGGAACGGGATGGAGCCGGGATGGGAGCAGGATGGGAGGGGGATGGGAGCGGGATGAGGCCGGGATGGGAACGGGATGGAGCGGGATGGGAGCGGGGTGGGAAGGGGGTGGGAGCGGGGTAGGAGCGGGATGGGAACGGGATGGGAGCGGGATGGGAACGGGATGGGAGCGGGATGGAGCTGGGATGGGAACGGGATGGAGCGGGATGGAGCCGGATGGGAGAGGGATGGAGCTGGGATGGCAGCGGGATGGAGCCAGGATGGGAACAGGATGGGAACGAGATGGAGCGGGATGGGAACGGGATGGAGCGGGACGGGAGCGGGATTGGAACGGGATGGGGCTGGGATGGAGCGGGATGGGAACGAGATGGGGCCGGGATTGGAACGGGATGGAGCGGGATGGAGCCGGATGGGAGAGGGATGGAGCTGGGATGGCAGCGGGATGGAGCCAGGATGGGAACAGGATGGGAACGAGATGGAGCGGGATGGGAACGGGATGGAGCGGGACGGGAACGGGATGGGAGCGGGATGGAGTTGGGATGGGAACGGGATAGCAATGGGATGGCAACGGGATGGGAGCGGGTTGGGAACGGGATGGGAGCGGGATAGGAGTGGGATTGCAACGGGATGGGAGCAGGATGGGAACGGGATGGGAAAGGGATGGAGCGGGATGGAGCGGTGGGATGGGAACGGGATGGGAGCGGCATGGAAGCGGGATGGGAGCTGGATGGGAGTGGGATGGGAACAGGATGGAGCCGGGATGGGACCGGGATGGGAACGGGATGGAGGCGGGATGGGAGAGGGATGGGAACAGGATGGGAATGGGATGGAGCCAGGATGGGAGAGGGATGGGAACAGGATGGAGCTGGGATGGGAGCGGGATGGGAACGGGATGGGAGCAAGATGGAGCGGGATGGGAGCGGGGTGGGAATGGGATGGGAACGGGATGGGAGCGGGGCAGTGAGGGGCAGTTGTGGGTGTTGGGGATCACTTGGGGAGCACATGGGGCAGTTGTGGGTCTGGGGCTGACTGGGGTGTCAGCTGGGAAACAGTTGTAGGTCAGGGAGATCTCTTGTGGGGACGTTGTGGGTCTGGGGAGTCATTTGGGGGTCACTTGGGAGGCAGGTGTGGGTCTGGAGAGTCACTTGGGGGTCACTTGGGAGGCAGGTGTGGGTCTGGGGAGTCACTTGGGGGTCACTTGGGAGGCAGGTTTGGGTCTGGGGAATCACTGGGGGGTCATTTGGGAGGCAGTTGTGGGTCCGGGAGGCCACTAGGGGGGCAATTTTAGGGCTGAGGGGATCATTTGGGGGCAGTTATGGCTCTGGGGGTCACTGGGTAAACACTTGGGGGGCAGAGGTAGGTCTGCGAGCTCTCTTGGCGGGCAGGTGTGTGTCTGGGCGGTCACTTGGGGGCAATTGTGGGTCTGGGGGGTCACTTGGGGGCAGTTGTGGGTCTGGGGGGTCACTTGGGGGCAGTTGTGGGTCTGAGTGGTCACTCGGGGGGCAGTTGTGGGGCTGTTGTAGGTCTGGGAGATGACTGGAGGGCAGCTCTGGGTCTTTGGGAGCACTTGGAGGGCAGTTGTGGGTCTGGGATTTCATTTGGGGGACACTTGGGGAACTGTTTTTGGTCTGGGGGTCACTAGGGGGTCACTTGGAGCAGTTTTGGGTGTAGAAGGTTACTTGAGGGTCACCTGGGGGCAGTTGTGGGTATGGGGAGTACCCATAGAGCATGAGGCTTGGTTTAGAGAAGCCTCACTGCTCATCAATGAGGTTGCAGTAGCAGCAGTGTCTGTCTCAGGCATTGGAGTAGCCCCGTTGCTGTGGCTGGCACTGCAGCAGCTGCTGTGCTTGTTGCAGTGGCTGGAATAGCTGCAGTGTTTATGCCTATTGTTGCCATGTAGTAGCCACTGTCCCAGTCACTGGGGTTGCAGTAGCCGCAGGGCTTGTGGATGGCAATGAGAAGACGCAGGTCTTGTGCCTGGCAGTGAGAAGCCACAGTGCCTGTGGCTCGCACTGGAGAAGCCTCACTGCTTGTTGATGTGGTTGGAATACCTGCAGTGCCCATCACTGGAGTTGTAGCAGCTGCAGCACCTGTCCTTGTCATTGGAGTAACCCATGTGCCTGCTGCCATGGTTTGCAGTAGGCACAGTTCTTAGGGCTTGGGTTGGAGAAGCCTCACTGCTTGTCGATGGCGTTGGAGGAGCAGCAGTGTTTGTCAGTGGCGTTGGAGAAGGCACAGTGCTTCTGGGTAGGGTTGATCTAGGCACTGCGTATGTTGCAGGCCTTAGAGTAGCCCCATTGCTCCTTCCTAGAGTTGGAATAGCTGCAGAGCTTAAAACTGGTGGTGGAGCAACTGCAGTGCTTGTGCCTGGGGTTGGATTAGTCACAGTGCTTGTTGATGGGGCTGGAGTAGCCACAGTGCCTGTCCTTTGCATTCGAGTGGCTGATGTGTCTGTCACAGTACTTTGAGTACCCGCAGAGCATGAGGCTTGGGTTGGAGAAGCCTCACTGCTCATCAATGAGGTTGCAGTAGCGGCAGTGTCTGTCTCAGGCATTGGAGTAGCCCATTGTTCTGGCTGGCACTGCAGTAGCTGCTGTGCTTGTTGCAGTGGCTGGAATAGCTGCAGTGTTTATGCCTATCGTTACCACGTAGTAGCCGCTGTCCCAGTCACTGGGGTTGCAGTAGCTGCAGGGCTTGTGGATGGCAGTGAGAAGCCGCAGTGCTTGTGGCTCGCACTGGAGAAGCCTCACTGCTTGTTGATGGGGCTGCAGGAGCAGCAGTGTGTGTCACTGGCGTTGGAGAGGCTGCAGCGGTTGTGGCTTGCACTGGAGTAGCTGCAGTGTTTGTGGCTGGGGTTGACGTAGCCACTGTATACATAGCAGGCCTTACAGTAGCGCCATTGCTCCTTCCCAGAGAGAGAGTAGCTGCAGAGCTTAAAACTGGTGGTGGAGTAACTGCAGTCCTTGTGGCTGGGGCTGGATTAACTGCAGGGCATGTTGAATTGGGTTGCACCAGCCACAGTGCCTGTCCTCGGCGTTTGAGTGCCTGATGTGTCTGTCGCTGTACTTGTAGTACCTGCAGTGCTTGTGGCTTGGGTTTGAGAAGCCTCACTGCTTGTTGATGGGTCACTGGTTTTGGAGAGGCTGCAGTGGTTGTGGCTGGCACTGGAGTAGCTGTAGTGCTTCTGGTAGGATTTGCAGTAGCCACAGTGTTTGTGCCTGGGGTTGATCTAGCCACTGCAAACGTTGCAGGCCTTAAGAGTAGCGACAGTGCTCTCTCCTAGAGTTGGAATAGCTGCATACCTGGAAACTGGTGGTGGAGCAACTGCAGTGCTTGTGCCTGGGGTTGGATTGTCCAAAGTGCTTCTTGATGGGGCTGGAGTAGCCACAGTGCCTGTCCTTTGCATTTGAGTGGCTGATGTGTTTGTTACGGTACTTTGAGTACCCGCAGTGCATGTGGCTTGGTTTGGAGAAGCCTCACTGCTCGTCAATGAGGTTGCAGTAGCAACAGTGTCTGTCTCAGGCATTGGAGTAGCCCCGTTGCTGTGGCTGGCACTGCAGCAGCTGCTGTTCTTGTTGCAGTGGCTGGAATAGCTGCAGTGTTTATGCCTATTGTTGCCATGTAGTAGCCACTGTCCCACTCACTGGGGTTGCAGCAGCCGCAGGGCTTCTGGCTGGCAATGAGAAGCTGCAGTGCTTGTGCTCGCACTGGAGAAGCCTCACTGTTGATGTGGCTGGAATACCTGCAGTGCCTGTCTTTGGAGTTGTAGCAGGCACAGCACCTGTCCTTGGCATTGGAGTAACCCATGGGCCTGCTGCCATGGTTGCAGTAGGCACAGTTCTTAGGGCTTGGGTTGGAGAAGCCTCACTGCTTGTCGATGGCATTGGAGGAGCAGCAGTGTTTGTCAGTGGCGCTGGAGAAGCCACAGTGTTTGTGCCTGGGGTTGATCTAGCCACTGCAAACGTTGCAGGCCTTAAAAGTAGCGGCAGTGCTCCCTCCTAGAGTTGGAATAGCTGCATACCTGGAAACTGGTGGTGGAGCAGCTGCAGTGCTTGTGCCTGGGGTTGGATTGTCCAAAGTGCTTCTTGATGGGGCTGGAGTAGCCACAGGTGCTGTCCTTTGCATTTGAGTGGCTGATGTGTCTGTCACGGTACTTTGAGTACCCGCAGTGCATGTAGCTTGGTTTGGAGAAGCCTCACTGCTCGTCAATGAGGTTGCAGTAGCGGAAGTGTCTGTGTCAGGCATTAGAGTAGCCCCATTGCTGTGGCTGGCACTGCAGCAGCTGCTGTGCTTGTTGCAGTGGCTGGAATAGCTGCAGTGTTTATGCCTGTTGTTGCCATGTAGTAGCCACTGTCCCAGTCACTGGGGTTGCAGTAGCCGCAGGGCTTGTGGATGGCAGTGAGAAGCCGCAGTGCTTGTGGCTCACACTGGAGAAGCCTCACTGCTTGTTGATGTGGTTGGAATACCTGCAGTGCCCATCACTGGAGTTGTAGCAGCCACAGCATCTGTCTATGGCATTGGAGTAGCCCACGGGCCTGCTGCCATGGTTGCAGTAGGCACAGTTCTTAGGGCTTGGGTTGGAGAAGCCTCACTGCTTGTTGATGGGGCTGCAGGAGCAGCAGTGTGTGTCACTGGTGTTGGAGAGGCTGCAGTGGTTGTGGCTTGCACTGGAGTAGCTGCAGTGTTTGTGGCTGGGGTTGACGTAGCCACTGTATACATAGCAGGCCTTACAGTAGCGCCATTGCTCCTTCCCAGAGATAGAGTAGCTGCAGAGCTTAAAACTGGTGGTGGAGTAACTGCAGTCCTTGTGCCTGGGGCTGGATTAACTGCAGGGCATGTTGAATTGGGTCGCACCAGCCACAGTGCCTGTCCTCGGCGTTTGAGTGGCCGATGTGTCTGTCGCTGTATTTGTAGTACCTGCAGTGCCTGTGGCTTGGGTTTGAGAAGCCTCAGTGCTTGTCACTGAGTCTGGAGTAGCCACACTGCTTTTTTTGCCCTGGTTGGAATAGCAACAGTGCATGTTGCTGGAGTTGTAGCTGTAGTGACAGTCCTTGCCATTGGAGTAGCCACGGTGCCTGTTGCCATTGTTGGTGTCACCGCAGTGGTTGTGGCTGGTGTTGGAGTAGCTGCAGTGCTCGTGGCGGGTGTTGGAGTAGCCGCTTTGTCTGTTGCTTTGCTGTCAGATCTTGTCTCTCCTCACTGCAGAGCGTGAGAGACTGAATCAGCCTTGCTCAGGGTAAGTGCTAATCAGAAACCACTATACAATCGGTGTGTTACCAGCGTTATCCTCAGACTAAAGCCCAACCTCACCACTGCCCCAGCTACAAGGAGGAGATATAACTCTTATGAGGTGTCCCTCTGACACCTATTGCTCTCTAAAGAACCCAGAAACCAATCCCCACAAGCCCCCCAATAACTGCAAAAGTCCCCCCAAAACACCCAACCTCACCAAATTCCCAAAACCCCCAAACACCCAAAACCACCCGCTCTCCGCAAAACCCAACCTGCCAAAACCCCCAAACCCCACACTCCCCCCATGAGGTACCCCCAGCTTACTTGCCCAGCTGCTGGCTCAGGCTGTGAGTGTGGAGGGCGGCTGTCTCCTGGGGCAGTGGATGTTTGCAGCCAAGGGTGGTTGAACACGTCGTCCAGGGATGGCCTGTCGCGAGCTCTCATGGACAAGCACCACCTGATGAGGTGCTGGCATTCTGGGGAGAATCCGGGAACTGCCGCTCAGTTGCGGGAGGCTCCTGCCTACCTTGTGCCACCGTCCGCAGCGCCCAGGCCTGGGTGCGCTCAGAGCTGCACCCAGACCTCCTGCTCCATGACTCGGTTTGGAGGAGAGCAGGATGGCAGGACATGGGCCACCTCCTCCAGCTGACCAAGGGCGATCAGCTGCCACCCCCTAAACCCCGACCTTCCCCTGCTGCTGCGAAGCCAGGTACCTACCGACAGAGATCCGGCGCTGGAAGAAGAGCTGCCCGCTGACGATGTCCTCGCAGCACCGGAAGGGGAGGACCCCGCACACCATCTCATACAGCAGCACGCCCAGGGACCAGATCGCCGCCGGACGGCCGTGGTAGCAGCGCCAGCGGAACCACTCCGGCGGGTAGTACAAAGGTGTTCCTACAACAGGATACGGGCGCACCTCATTAGGCAGATGCCGCCTGCTCCTGGATTCTCGCCCGCGGATCCCCAGGGATGCAGGGGCTGCACCGGTGGCGCCACGGACGTGGGGACGCACACTCGGTGTGACCCGCCACCTCGTCATCAGCACGTGACTCTTGTTCACAAACTGCCCGGTACGGGAAGCACCCTGGGCTGTGGGCTCACCGCTAAATTTGGTGTAGACCGTGTCCCTGAGGAGGGTGCTGCAACCAAAGTCGATAAGCTTGACCTCTCTGGTGGCCAAGTTGATGATGATGTTCTGGGGCTTGATATCCCTGTGCAGGACACCGCGGCTGTGGCAGTGCCGCACAGCCACCAGCACCTGGAGGAAAATGCCCCGCGCCAGATCCTCGGGCAGGAACCTCCATTTTTTGATGAAGTCGGAGAGGTCCTGCGATGGCTCCGGACGCTCCAGAACCAGCACAAAGGAGTGGGGCAGCTCAAACCAATGGAGGAGCTGGATGATGGCACTGCAGCCGGAGCGCACCTTCCTCAACATGGCTATCTCCAAGGGAATGCGAGTGCCGCTGGGCTGCAGGGGGACCACGGCACTGTCAGCAGGGCCGATGCTGGCCCGGGGCTCCTGTGCCTCCCTGCCTGGGATGCTCTGATGTCCTCCTGCAGGTGCCCCCCGCAAGCCCCAGGGATGCTCTGGTGCACCCCTACCCGGCCCGTGTCCCCTGGTGACTCCACACCCACTCCCCTCTCACTGTCCCACTTTCCCCCCCCACCGGCTCACCCCCACCCGCTCTGCCCCGCACTGTCCCGGTGGCCCCGCGCACTCACCCGCTCGCCCCACGAGGAGATGCGCTCCCGAGGCACTTGTTTGATCGCCACCTGCGAGCCAAGGGCAGCGCTGGGCTGAGCTGAGCTGAGCCGAGCCCCGCCGCCTCCCCGGCCCGCCGCCGGGCCCGCCCTTACCGGGCTGTTGTCACACAGGCGGAGCCCCGAGTACACGGACGCGAAGCCGCCTCTCCCCAGCAGCGGTCCCACGCGGTAAAGCCGCTCGAAGCTCTCCTTGTCGTGCCCCGTGCGACAGACGCGGCCGCTGTCGCTGCGCGCGGGGTCCCCGCCGGCCCCCACCGGGCGCTCCGGGCCGAGCGGAGCCGCATCATTCCCGGCCTTTCCCGGCCGAGGCTCCGCGGCGCGCCGCTCCCCGCCGGTCCCGGAGCGCAGATAGGCCGACGGGTCAATGCGGGTCAGGAGGAGCACGGGCACCTTGCCCGACCGCGCTGCCGGTGACGGCACCCCCGCAGCAGCACCGCGCTCCGGGGTCTCGGGGGTCGCGGCTGCCGGGAGGCTGCGGGGCGGGGAGGGAGCGGGCGCTCCGCCGCCGGTCCGCGCTCCGCCGCCGGTCCGCGCTCCGCCGCCGGTCCGCGCTCCGCCGCCGGTCCGCGCTCCGCCGGGCACCTGTGGGTGGCGGCGGCCCCCGGCCGGCCCCAGGCGGGGCGGGGCCTGGGGGCGGGCCGGGGAGCGCCAGGGGCCGGCGCTGCCTCGCCAGACCCAGACCCAGCGGCGGCGGCTCGCCCAGCGCCGCCACTGCCAGTACCGGGAGAGGGGAGCGGTGCCGCGAGCCCCTGCGGGGGGACGCTGGGGGGACGGGGGAGGCACCATCGCGGGGAGCGGCGGAGGGCGGGCTCCGGACCGCCGAGAGCTGCCGCCGCCGCCGCCTCACCTGGTGCTGCTGCCGCTGCTCCTGCCCAAGCCGCTGCCGCTCAGAAGCCGCTGCCGAAGTCGCTGCCGCTCAAAAGCCGCTCAGAAGCCGCTCAAAAGCCGCTGCTGCCCCCGCCGCCGCAGCCTCGCTGTCAACGGCTCTGTCCACGCGCGGCCCGGGCGCCCGCTGCCACCGGGCGGAGCGGCCGGCGGGGGGGGTCTCGCGGCCGCGGGAGCCCGGGGAACGGCGGAGCGGGCCCTGCCCAGCCCCGCGGCCGGGCTCGTGCGCCCCCCGCCCGGCAGCAGCATCCCCGCGGCCGAGCCTTTGGAAACGGAACCTGAGCCTTGGGACCCTGCGAACGAGGCTTTAGAACTGAAACCGGAGGCTTTGGGAAGTCACAAGGAGGCTGCAATTTACTGCTTATTTTATCCCCTTTTTCCTTTCCACAGAGGTGGATTGAGGTGAGATTGTGATGAACACATAAATGTATTGGCTTTCTCAAATCATAGGTGTGCTCACGTGCAGGATATAACTGTAGGAGTTTACAGTAACAGAAACAAAACACGCTAAAGATACCAGACCAGACAACAAGTTAAAAAGGTTCAGATCTCTTGATCTAAATGGAGTCACATAGCAAAAGAATTTGTAAAGGTAAGAGAAGGTGGGGGGTGAAGCTTGGTATAAGGAAAGCTAGTGCCTGGAAAACACAGGGTTAAAGTACTGTTTAGCTTAACTTAGGCTGTAGAAAGAGAACAGTGTTTATGTTGTAAGTCTGGGGGATGTCGTGGCCCCACTTAAACATGAGTTAATTGTTTCACGCTGGTCTCCTAAAGTAGTTTTAAAGAGCAATGTTTGTGTTGTAAGTCTGTGGTGAGATAACAGGCTTTAGTGGCCCCACTAAACATGAATGAGTTATTTCACACCATCCTTATCAGTTAGTTTGGAGACAGAGCCTCCCAAGGCTCTGCTAGCTTGGGATACTCCTTGTCTGCCCATCCTGCAACAAATTTTGCAGGAAGGTCACGCTGTTTTAAATCTTTGCTAGTTATCAGAATAATTACAGATATAGCTGGTTGTGTGATTGCGGGGGGTCCAGCTGTGCCAGAGGTGAAAAGTACACCGTGAGGAAGACTGCTTACTTCATCTTGAAGACCCCTGCTCACAAGAGGAAGACTGTTTACTTCATCCTCAAGCCCCCTGCTCACAATCACCACAGAGCAGTGCGCAGACACCAAGAGGAGGAGACTTGTGATAATAAATTCTTGAAGCTCGTTATAATATCCCCCGCCTATATGCGGGAATTATGAATATGCATGTAACTAATGTAACACTGAAAGTATATAAACCTGTACCAAATGCTAATCCCTTGCGCCTCTGGCTGCGGTCAGGCGCCCAGCGCTGTCGCTTTTGCTTTCTTGCCTTTGTCCCTCACTAAACCCTCGTTACCTCGTTTAGAGGAGTGAGTTCGTATTTCACAAGCTCTCAGGAAGCTCTTCCCTGTGAGGGTGCTGAGGCGCTGGCGCAGGGTGCCCAGAGGAGCTGTGGCTGCCCCATCCCTGGCAGCGTTGGAGGCCGGGTTGGACACAGGGGCTCGGAGCAAGCTGCTCCTTCCATGTGGAAGGTGTCCCTGCCCGTGGCAGGGCTTGGAGCTGGAGGAGCTTTAAGGTCCCTTCACCCCAGCCCATCCGGTGCCTCTGGGATCCCATGGGGGGCGGCTCCTCCATGAGGAAAGGCCCCGCCCCTCACGGGGGTCCCGCTGCCCCCCCCCGCCCGTTCACTGCCCCATGCGCATGTGCCGGAGGCCGGACTACAGGTCCCAGCGTGCCCCGCGCGGGGGAGCCGTGCGCTGATTGGCTGCGTCGGAGGCGGGCCCAGGGCGTGAGGCGGAGCTGCAGCCGGCAATGGCGGCGGCCGAGCGGGAGGAGGTGAGGGTGAGTGGGCGCGGCGCGGGTCTGGGGGGCGCTGCAGAGCCCGGGGAGCGGGGCTGGGGGTCTGCGGCCCCCCGAGGCTCTGGGCAGTGGGGCCGGGCGCTGCGGGGGAATGCGGGGGGCGGGTGCGAGCGCTGGGCAGTGGGGCTGCGAGATGGCTGGGAGTGTGGGGTGCTGCGAAGCCGGGGCATGGGGGGCTGGGAGCTGTGGGGGTCCCGCAGCTTTCCGGCCCTGGGGATGGAGCGGGGCTGTTGTGGGGGGCCCTGGGGGCTGTTTCCCCCCGGGGGGGAGGTGCTGCTGGGGCAGCCGATCCCCGGCACCCGGGGGGGTTGTGCAGAGGTGTCGGTGACTCTGGGGCGGGTTTTGGCTCCTGGAGCGGGATGGGGAGCAGGAGGGGAAGGATGAAAAACCCGAGGGTGGAGATAGGAACAGTTTAATAACCGAAGCACAATGTACTAGTGCTGGTGATAGTGATAATAATGATAAGGGAAATAACAAGAAGAGAGAAAAAAAAAAAGAGGAAAAGGAAAAAAAAACCCAAGCCAATAAACACAAGTGATGCCCAATACAATTGCTCAGCACCCGCTGAGTGGTACCCAGCCCGACCCGAGCAGTGATCCTTCCCTTCCAAAGAACTCCCCCCAGTTTAGGTACAACTGAAACGTCAGTGTGTTGTCAGCATTGCTCTCGGAATAAAGCCAAAGCGTTGCTCTCAGTGTGGTTTTCAGCAGCCCATTGTACCATTTCCATTTCAAGTCTCAGTGTGTTGAGAAGGGCCAGAACCTTTATTTGCCCTGCTGCTGATTTCCCCTGGTCATCGAGCTGAAGGCTTTAGATGTGGGAGCAGTTGATCTAGGGTTTGTTCATGTAATTTTATGCCATCTAAAAACTAAACGGAGTTTCTCTCATTAAAGCTCTACAAATGCCCTTTAAATCCTAGCGCTTTTAATGTGTGAGATAGCTGTGGATGGCCCGGTACACAGGCTACACGTACAGCACCCTACAGTACAAAATATGTATGACCTTCCTGGTCAGTGCGTGCGGCTGAAAATGAGTGTGGTGTCACAGGAGGTTATTTGAGGATGAACTGGAAATGTTCCAGGCCTTTTTTCTGGGCAAGTCTCTCGTTCCCAGGTTGTCCTGGTGCTCTGCGGACAGGCTCCTGGCCAAGTGTTGTCTGTGCAGGTGTCCGGGAGGCTCCGTGCTTCGTCACGGAGTCGCGTCCTGCACTGAGGTGACTCTTAGTTACTGCCGTAGCTCAAGCACAGGCCCTCGCCAACGGCTGCAGTCGCTGTGAGTGCTGGTTTTTGTAAACACGTTTTTTTTGCAGGGGATTGTCTCTTCTGGGAAACGTTTGCGTGGGATTTCTATAGTTAAAAAAATACACAACTGCTTTGTTTTCCCCCTCTGCTTGCCTGTGGTGAGTAGGAAGGAGAAGGAGAATGCCTGGCAGAGACGGGTAAAGAAGAGAAAGGGGAAGAAACAAGCCCAGAGAAGCAGTGCGGAAGATGCCAGTGAAGAGCAGGGAGAAGAGAAGCAGCAGCCTCCAGCAGGTCAGGCGAGAAAGTGCCCCTCCCAGAGCAGCGTCCCAGAAAAAGGAAGGCGGCGAGAAGTTGGAGTCTCAGGTGAGCCTCCTGCTGAGGGAATGGGTCGTGGGTTTTGGTGGCTGAGAAGTTGAAGGGTGAGAAGCAGTCTCTAGGTTCAGGCAGGCCTCGGTCAGACACAGCAGTGAAGCAGCTATTTATTTAACGTTTGTGCACAAATGGGTGTCCTGGCAAGCAGGCACACACAGCAAAGGCAGAACTTTGATTTGTATTTCCTTTCCCATCCTCAAGTTCCCTCCCTTGTTACCCCATTGGTTGGGGACTCCAAGGTTTACAGCCTCTCCGACGTGTATAATCTACGTGCTAACTGTCCCACCTCTGGTTACACCTCCCCTTACTCAGTTTCGTACACCCCTTCCTCTTACTTCTTTCTTTTTCTCCCTTTAGGGTTTGATTTCATAACTCTCTGGCAGGCACATGGTACCCCAACTTACTGCTTAACTACAGCAGCAGTTTGCACCGGCTTAGCTTCATAGGCTGTACAAAGATAACGTTCTTTTGCACCACAGAGCGTGTCTGTTGCCCACAGATGCCGTTGTCTTTAAGCACAGAGTGTGCCTGTTTAAGTCACGGTATTTCAAACCCTATGTTTTGTTCCCTGAGTAACTTAGCCCCAGCCCCATTATTGCAAAGTCTTAGTATTACAAAACCTTAATATTGCAAAGCCTCATCCCAAATGTGCAAACCCAACAGTGTTTCTCTCTCACGCGTGATTTTTTCCCGTAGGGAGCCTGTCATTTTCTTTTCACAGAATCATAGAATGGTTTGGGTTGGAAAGGACCTTAAGATCATCCACTTCCAATTCCCCTGCCGCAGGCTGGGACACCACACGCTAGATCGTGTCGTCCAAGACTCCGTCCAGCCTGGCCTTAAGCACTGCCAGGGATGGAGCATCCACAGCCTCTCTGGGCAACCTGTTCCAGGGCCTCCCCACCCTCACAGTAAATGCAGTTGTTTTCATCATTCAGAGAATCTTTTTGGTAAAGGATCAGCGCAGCTTACAGATGGCATCCCTAATGGCACAGCTTCTAAGTACCCAAGTTTGGATCATTAATTCTTTTCTCCACCTTGGAGCAAGAGTAGTCCTAAAGCATTGCTGCCTGGTTCTTAGTTGTTCTCACCATGCACCAAGTAACAGAAAAGACCCGAAGGAGAAGCTCTTGGGGTTTTATTTCTGGTGTTTAGGCAGTTCCAGTAGAGAGGAGACTGAGAGGTCTGGGAGCAGGCAGCTGTAAGCACACCTTCCTGGGATACCTGCCGAGCGGCTTGCTTTGCTTATCTCTGTTTCCCAGTGGTTTTAAATCCTGAATTGTGAGAGTTAAATGAATTCGTTGATCTCAACAGAGCACTTCTGCATGGAAATAGCGGCTCAGGAGGGAAAGATGCGTCTTAGTCATGGTGCTTAAGAACTAGACGTACATTTGTTTGATTTTAAAATTCATACCCTTCAAAATGCACTTGCAAATGCATTGTGTCCCTTTCCAAATGCTGCAGTAAGCATTACTGAAGGCAATTCCATAGAACAGGGCAGTTTGGCAGGTGGCCTTTTTTCTTGCTTTCTGATTGCACTGACTTTCCTTACCCTTCTCTACCCCCAGTGTGTCTTCTTTCCTTACAGCTTGGGTCTCACAGTGCCCAGGCAGGTTTGTGACCTACCTTGATATTCAGGCTTCCTACAGATACAAACCCGATCAGTGGAATTACTTGAAGCAGTTCTGCAGACCTGGTTTTAAGAGTCCTCACAAGGTCTGTGTGTATCAGGAGGAGATGGAATACATTTTGTTTCTTCAAGCAATGTGTAATAAGCATGATTTTACTGAGCTACAGCAAAGCTTTGAATTTTTCTGATCTCACCATATAAGGAGTTTTCCCATACATACGCTTTGACAGTGATTTGGTCAGGGATGAAGGTCTTGTGTGCACATCCCATCCCTAACTCTTTCAGTGATTACTGTTTCCTTAAAGAGTATCTGCAGCTACCCGTGTGGTTGCAGTACTGTGAGAAGTATCCTTTAGTACTTAAGTACCCCACAGCAGTCGAGCAGAGTGTCTCAAAGCAGTTCTTAAGGCTCCTGTTGTGTAGGGCTCCTCAGTAATTTAGCTAGGCAAAGAAGTCTTGTCTTTCGTGGAACTGATTTTGGACTCAAATGTACTGTGTGATTTCTCCCATCTCTAAACCGCCTTGCACTAAAGCTGTGTTAGTTGTGTTAAATTCTTACTCTTCTTTAGGAGAAAAGTAAGGGGGAGGCAAGGAGCGATTGCCCAGTCATTGCTGCTTTACCTGCCTGTCGTGGTTTAAACCCAGTCAGGTAACTCGTTCACTCACTTCCCCCCCTTTCTTGCCCTCCCCCTGCTCTCGGAGGGACGGAGAGGAGAATCAAAAGAATGCAACTCCCACGGGTTGAGATAAGAACAGTTTAGTAACTAAGGTATAACACAAATCACTACTGCTACCACCAATGATAATAATGATAAAGGAAATAACAAGGGAAGAGAATACAACACCTCACCACCCACTGACCGATAACTCGCCCCCCAAGCCCGACCAAGCTCCGACCGATACCTCCTCCAACCCTGCAGTCTCCCAGCCCTTCCGGCTAACTCCCAGTTACATCCTGGCATGACGTGCTGTGGTATGGAATAGCTCTTTGGTCAGTTTGGGTCAGGTGTCCTGTCTCTGCTTCCTCCTGGCTTCCCCTCCTCCCTGGCAGAGCATGAGGCTCACAAAGTCCTTGGCCAAACCAAAACATCTCTATCAGCTCTGTTCCTGAGCCGAAAGTCAAAACACTGCACTGCACCAGCTACCAAGGAGGAGAAACATGACTGCTACTGCTGAACCCAGGACACTGCCGATCCAAAGTGAAGAGGTGTTTTCTTTTTTGTCACTAGAAAAGTAAAGAATAGTCTTTTCCCAAATCCCATTGAGAGGCTGGATTCTCACATCATGAATGTGTCTTGCAGCTCCAGCAGTCAAGTTTGGGGAGGAGGCTACAGAGTCCAGTTTGGGGCATTTTCTCAGAGTGGGTGGGAAACAAAACCCACATAGTTAATTCTGCTATGTATTCAGCATTCCCGGTTTTCCCCTTTTCAGTCTGTTGCTCAAGCTCTACGTGATGAAGGTTGTCCTTTGATGATCATTCCAAGCAGGCCTTGTGAGTGGTTCTATTTCTTACACACATCTTAGCAGACTGTAAGCGTTCACATGAAATCACAGCTCCAGTCTGAAAAGTGTTCTGTGGCAAGACCACGAGGAGCTGGCTCTTACCTGGCAGTGGCCTCCATTCAGTTTTAAACAGTTTGAAAGTATGAAGCTTTATCATCATTTTTTCTAGAGAGCCATCCATGGACACTTGGAGTGTGATTGGGTCAAGCTGAGCTCTTTCTTGCTCTTGAATCATTCCTGATAAGAAGTGGTTTACGGTGCAAACTGTTCCTTCCAGAACATGTGAGCACCCAACCGAACCCAAGCCAACCTGTTGGCATGAAGGAAATGCCACGACTGCAGGAAAGCTCCTCTGGGCAGCTGTTGAAGTTCAGGTGGTACTTGAGCCCAGTTAACCGGGCAGCTTGCTTTTCAGGGCTGCACATAGTGCTGCCTATGGAGGGTGGCAGAGGAATTAAGGGGACAAAAAGCTGGTTTTGTCACTGTGGTCAGCAGGTGCTTTTGAGTAGACAGGCAGAGGCCTCAGAGCTCAAGAGTGTCTGTCACTGACCTAGAAGCTCATGCAAATAAGGAAGTGCTGTTATTTTTTTCCATGCTTTAAAATAGAGATTGTGTAAAGCAGGCACTGGCTGTCAAAAAGAGAAAATAATGGATGAAGCGCTAAAGAATTAAAAATCTGTATGAAAAATGATGTACTGACCCAAAAGACAGAAAATCATTTGCAAAGAAGTTCTTACCTTCTTTTTGCCTACAGCCAGAGGTGAAGATCAGAGAGGGAAGAAAAGAGACAGGTTAGTTAAGTGTTTCCTGAGAATAAGTGGGGGAGTAGATATTGCAGACTGAATATTGAGCCCAGGCATCAGTGCTTATTGGAACCTGATAAGGAAAGTGCAGAACCAGTAGATAAAGGTGACGTACAGCTGTGTAGGAGGACTGACCTACTCTTCCCTTTGGAATGAAACCAAGGATTTGGTGCAGCAAAGAGCAGGGCAACATAAATGAGTATGTGAACGTCTGTTCTTGTCTCTCTCTTTTATAAACTCCTCCTCTCTCTGTCTTACCCATAGTTTCTGTCTTTTTTTTCCATTGCTTCCTTTTTCCATTGCTTTCCATTTCTGCTTTCTTTTGGTATTTTGAATAGTTCTGAAGAGATGCTTCCTGGACTTCTCCATGAAGAGTGGTGTGCTAGCTGTGGCAAATCAGACTACCTTCAAAGATGGAAGAGGGAAAACAAGAAACGTAACCGACCTCAGGGGAGCTGCAAAGTAGGTTTTACCCTTTTTAAGTGCTTGTTTGTTGGATTCTGAGACTGTGAAATAATTTAGGAATTGAAAAACAAAGATCAGAATCTGTTGTATCAAATGGCTGAGGGTACCCGGATGAGACTTCCTGGTCGATGGTTTCTGTGCCTGAGCACTTGCAAAGTTCCAGTAGGGAAAACCAGCACTGTGGTATGCAGAAATGAGCAAGGAGCCAAAAGCTTTAGTGTTCCTCAGAATGACTGTCAGTTTTGAAAACATTCCACTTGGTTTTCCTAGCCAAAATTAATAGCAAGGAAAGTTAAAGGAGATTCAAATTGAAGTCTTCATGCAGCAGGACTCGGGCCAGCCAGTGATGGCCTCAGCTCTTCCTTCCTACAGCAGCCTTCCTAGTGCTGTGGATTGTCCTAGTACTTTTGCATCTCACCTCATCAGCACGTTCCTGTTTTTAGCACACGTCTGAAGGTCAAAAGGCAACGTCCTGGGCTCTGATGCCAGACAGCACCTCCCTTGCAGATGGACAGCAAGCATCTCCAATGCTGGGTAGCAACCAGCTACTCTCCATCCTCAGCCTGTCTGAAGCACAGGGGTACGTTTTCTTACCTCTCGATCTGAGGCTGTCGCATTCTAGCACCTTCCCAGCAGTGCTAGCACCCGCACCTTAGGAAGTTTCCTTCTTCTGGCATCTACAACTACACTGTTTGTTCTTTGACAAGATGATTCTTCATTTCTTCTTAGGAAACGTTAATATGGGCAAGCACTTTGCAGGCTAGGAAAACAACTCCAAGAAGTCCTCCTTTTGCTTCACTGAGCAGTTTTCTGCTTCTCTGCTATTAGCAGTCTTGTCTTTTCTCAGCAGCATCAGTAATATCCTGGATGCAAGATCAATTGCTGGCCTAAAGCCCCTTGTGTTTCTGAGGGTACAAAAGCAGGAGCCTCTTGTAGCTGACTCCGAGGCCTCACCTATGTGTGGATGGACCTCGTAGGAACTTTCCTGATTACCTGAGTCTCCCGGCAATGGCTGCAATGGGGCTTCCCAGCTGAAGTGTGGGCCTGGAGGATGGTTTGATGATGGCTGGTGATGTCTTTCTTCTAAGTCTCTGGTCTCTCTATGCAGTATTGATTCGATGCGCTGCTAATTGTCATCTGTACTTTACTTATAAACATGTACACAATTTGTTTTACTGTACTTACTTACTGTATAGAAATGTCTACCCAGTTCGCTTTACTGTGCTTGTTTGCTTTAGTGTGCTGGTTTAATCCACTGTGCATGTTGTACAGCGAGTGTGTGATCATTTTGTTGAGTACCCTGCCTGTCAGCAGAACACTTGTGTACCCAGCAACCTCCCTGCCTCTCTTACAGACACCAGGTCCTGCTGCTTTCCCCAAGGTGGAACTGGACGTCTACGGAAAAGGACCTACCATGTACAGGATGGAACCAAAAGCAGCCTTGGAGGAGACAAAACAGCGAAGGGAGGGCCAGCAGCCTGCCGCCCAGGCAAGGTAAGGCAGCCTGCCCACCTCTCCTCCTCTGCTTCGCAACTACCAGCCTTTGAGCATCCCCACCTTCTGTTGGGGCTTCTGAGAACACACGACCACCTTAGTGGAGTGACCAGGGACAGGACAGCAGGCCTGCTCCCCTGCCTTGGCCCAAAGCTGAGCAGAGGGAGGCCAAGCAACATATCTTTGCCTCTCCACTAGCTCAGCTGTTAATTAGTCTCAGCTATAAACATCATGCAGGCATGGGCTTAACTTTATTGAAGTTTGCACATAGACCTGCAACAAAATAAAGTGATTGAAATTGAGTGAAGTTTCCATCGAGTGACAACAAAACATAAAATGAAGCAGTGTAAGGAGGGGCATCTGTAGCAAAGATGGATTTTATTGTTTAAGTGAAAATTGGATGTTCTGGGCCAGTGGTGCCCTGTGGCAGCTTCTCACAGCTGCAGCTACATGACAGCTGACACAAAGGGCTGTGAGCAGCTGTAGCCTGTTAGGAGCAAGTGGAAGTGAAGCCAGAGTTAGTGTATGTAAGGAATGGAAGGAGAGCAGAGACAACTCCTAATTCAAGGGTATTGCCAAAGGTTAATGTTGCTAATTCAGGCTGTGGCTGATGACAAAGGCCGTGGAAGCAGTCCTGGCTCAGCTGGAGGAGTTCACCCTCTGGTAGCTCAAATGCATGGTGTATTTGGGTCACTGGTAATGCCGTCTTTTGTAAAGCCAGCTTGTTTCAGATGTCAAAGGGAGAAATAGAAATGTATGAGGACTTGAAAGGTGAACAGTGGAAGGGAACTCAAATTATCTACCTGTGAAGAAGATGAAAAGGTAAATATTAAGGTAACAAAAGATCCAAGAGATCTGAGGCTTTTTCTTTCTCCACCTGTGTTTCTCTGGGCAAATCATGTACTGCCCAATCTAGAGGTGTCATTGCACCAGTGAAAAATCCTAAGCTTGAGACAGTCAATGGTTAGTTGAGAAGCTTTCAAAGAAGTGTGTTGGTTAGCCAGTGCTTGGAACCAGCTGTGGAGTGTGGCAGACATGCAGGTATGACTAGCATAAGCAACTGTGGTTGATCAGAGAGTTTACTGTTTCTGCTTGAGTCATTCTTCTGGGTACTGTGAACCCAGGTGTAGCAGGGATGCTCTGTTGATATGAATCAACCCTACCAGTAGTTCAGTTTTATTAAAAATGAAGGTCACTGGACATTTGATGGTCAAGGGAATATTAGCTTCAAACTTGTCCAGACCTTGGGAAAACTTAGAATCATAGAATAGTTAGGGTTGGAAAGGACATTAACATCATCAAGTTCCAACCCCCCTACCATGGGCAGGGACACCTCCCACTAAACTATTCTACCCAAGGCTTCGTCCAACCTGGCCTTGAACACCACCAGGGATGGAGCATTCACAGCCTCCCTGGGCAACCCATTCCAGGCCCTCACCTGGAATTTCTTCCCTATATCCAGTCTAAACTTCCTCTGTTTAAGTTTGAACCCGTTACCCCTTGTCCTATCATTACAATTCCTACTGAAGAGTCCCTCCCCAGCATCCCTATAGGCCTCCTTCAGATACTGGAAGGCTGCTATGAGGTCTCCACGCAGCCTTCTCTTCTCCAGGCTGAACAGCCCCAACTTTCTCAGCCAATCTTCATACAGGAGGTGCTCCAGTCCCCTGATCACCCTCTTGTCCCTCCTCTGGACTTGTTCCAACAGTTCCATGTCCTTTTTATGTTGAGGACACCAGAACTGCACACAATGCTCCAGGTGAGGTCTCACAAGAGCAGAGCAGAGGGGCAGGATCAGCTCCTTTGCCCTGCTGGTCACACTCCTTTTGATGCAGCCCAGGATACGGTTGGCTTTCTGGGCTGGGAGTGCACACTGAAGTCGGCTCAAGTTCATTTTCTCATCGACCAGCACCCCCAGGTCCTTCTCCACAGGGCTGCTCTGAATCTCTTCTCTGCCCAACCTGTAGCTGTGCCTTTACTTCCTAAGTAGTGATCAAATTCTTGGCTGGTTCATATTTGCATGAGTGTACTGAACTCCCCAGCTGCAGGTCTATCCATAAATTACCCCTTGAGCTTTCCTTGATAATGAAATCAACACTTTAAATGTGGACTTTTTAACCATACCATATTGATGTTGTCAGATCTAACTGATATTCGTACACAAAGTGGATAGTTAGATAAAAACTGAGAGGACTTATTCTCTATTACTGGCAGTTTTTCCAAAAAAGGTTTGCTGGGTTCCTAGTGTAAGGAAAGCAGTAGAAAACACTGTTGGCCTATGTTGCCCCTACTTTGCAGCACGTTGAACCCCCAGGCAACTCTTAAACGTCAATAGCAATAGAAATTACTACTAGAAAAACAGCACTAAGAGGCAAGTAGTGGTGTAGGAAACCCTCTTGATTCCAGAAACTGGTGATGTTTTCTCAAAGTTTTTAAGGTTTTCAGCAAATAATATATCGGATACCACAAATTGAGGAATGATAGTAAGGTAAATGTGAATTCCTGGATCAGAGAACCTGCAGTTTCTTGCAGGGCATGGAGAACTTTAATTTTGCATCCAAAAGGGATAGGAAGTTTTCCCGAAGAAGGGATCTTTTCTCCTATGCTTAGTTCTAGGTGTTTATTGCATTCAGTTCTGACTCTGAAATATTTTTACTGCGCATTCCTTCTGACGTTTACTAGTTTAACTTCAGCTTGCTCAGGTTGTACTTTCTCACACAGTCGTCAGCTGTCTTAGAAAGAAAAAGATGGATCTGGGATTGTGTTTTTCCTAGCATTATTGCTCCTTTATTTTAATTGATAGCATGGGCACAACGATGACTGTTGAAGCTGAGCTTTGTATTTTGTATTCCACTTTGGTCTGCTGAGTAAGAAAAGCGTTTTTCATGACAGCACTTCTGGTTTGAAGCTCTTATGGCAGAAATCCTGGGAAAGACACTTGTGCAGGCTGCGAGCCAAGCACTCCTTTCGTGTTAAGCAGAGATACTAAAACCCAAAAAGATGCTGTTCTTTTTTTACATTGATTGACTCGTTTAGATTTTCCTAAAGCTTCCATTTGACGTTGTTTATGGAGTTAAAATACTTCTTCAACTCAGCCTTTATGTTTGCTACCAGTGAACCTGTTCATTGGTGGCAAATGGGGAGATGAACAGGCTGGAACACCTACCAGAACCTCGCCTTCTGCTTCAGTGTGGCTGAAATAGCTTAAACTGCATTTGCACCCAGCTGTGTGCCAGCAGCGCTGTGAAGCTATGCATAATGCATTCTTTGTTGTGAGCTAGGACGCTCCCCTGTCAAGTGAAGCCTGCCCATGTTACTGCATTCACACCAGCTCAATTTAGACTGCAGGACAGGAGAGCAGTAGAAGCGAAAGCAACCTTGTGTTTCTTGGTTGAACTGCATTATTTAGTGTCTGAAGAACCTGGTGTGCTTCCAAAATCACACTCATTTCATTATTTTCCTGCAGTCCTGTAGTGTCCATTCTGTCTCTTGCCTGGTCAACTTTTTCTTTGTGTCCTCAAATCCGATTTTCTGGAAGTGGCAGTGGACAGGAGGAAAATGCAGCAGTGGCAACTGCAGCTATCAACCCGAAAAGCCTTTGTTGCCTATCTCTGTAGAAGTCTAGATAGAATTGATAATAGTACAGAGCAGCCTGGGGCAATTTTCCTTTAAGAGCTTAGTAATGACGTTGGTTCCTTTGCGTATATGGAAACTGAAGGATTCTAGGTTAGTATGCTTAGATGTGAGTCATTGTTCTGAGCAGTTTTATTGGAAGAAGAGGAATAAAAATGAATAATGCATTTCATGGAATGAGCATAAAGTTAATGTGGTTGCCAGCTTTTAATGGGTACTTCTGCAGTTTTGTCCTGCAGACTGAGTAGAACTGTGTACTTGCTCTTTGCTAAGATAACAGTGTCTTGCTAGGTAACAATCGTGTTGCGCTCTGACAATGTCTGGTTGAAATGGCTAAAGCAAAGCCATTGAATATCTCGAGCAGCTGTCTCGATGACTGGCCCAGCTTCTGCTTTTGGCTCCTAAAGCTCCTGCTCAGGCACCCCTTCAGGTGGCTCCTTTGTCTCCTCCTTTTGAAAATGGTAACATCTACCTGACCTGCATGGGTTTGTGATTCAGTTTTTGTGAGTTCTTTGCTGAATTAATTTTAGCTCAGATTGGTTCCTTTACCTGGTTTGTAACACAGGAGGAAGGAGAGGTAGCTTTGTTTTGTTTCTTCTTCATCTGTTGGTAGCGTTCATTTGCAGTTTTCTATACGTAGGGTCTGAGGCATGGGATCAGAACTTCTTAACACTGGTTTTGTTGCTGAAGTCAACATATTGCATAACTAATGCTCTCATTTCAAACCATACGTTCTATATAAATATGTAACTTGCTTAGCATACCTTGGAGTTGTGTAACATTCTACACGTCTTAAGTCAGAAGTACTCTTAATGGGATTAGATGCAATCATAATTGAATTCCTGTGGTGTGATACTGGATTTAGGGGTTTATTCCCCTTAGTTCTGTCTGAGTATGTTAGTGAAATAGAAAGCTGGTTTCAGGTGGAAGGAGAAATGCATATCTGATGTTTTCTTTCAGATGTTCCTAAGCTCCAGCACATCCCCTGAGATTCACAGTTATTTGCATGCAAAGGAGCAGGGGGAAAAATCCCGGACAGAACTGTACTTTCTTTTGAGAAGATCTGGCCTTTATTTTTCCACTAAAGGTACATCTAAGGTAAAGGAAAATAAAAAAGGGAGAACATAATAACATAACGAAGTTAGAGCAAAGGTGTATGTATTTAAAATCTGTTCTAATAAGAAAAAATTGAATTTCAACTTCCACCGATAAAAAGGAAAAAAAATATTTATTCTAGATAAAATGTAGAGCGATATAAACTTGGAAAAGTATTGTCTTAGAGTAATTTCCTTTTGCCTAACTTTGCTTCATTCTGATCAATATTTTTCCAGTCAGTTAACAGCGTACTCTTTTAAAATCAATTTTCAGCTGGTAGTTAAAATGCTGAAGTGGAAGTAGGTGCTTTGAAAAGGGGTTGTCTTACTTCATGATGTAAAATAAAAAAACCCTGTGTATAAAGGGATTTTACAGGAAGATTTTGCGAGTTCTCACGTTCTGTCACTGTACAGTTTTCCATTTTACTACTTCAACTTTTTGGTGGCGGTTCTTGAAACCTGATAATGTTAAACAGGATACACTGGAGTTGAGACACCTTTTACGTAAAGCACTTAAAGATTTTTCTTGTTCTGAATTTTCTGTGCTAACTGCCAGAGTAATCCTTGAGCTGCTTTTGTATCCTTCAGCAAACCTCTTTTGTTTTCTTCCTTAACTTGGTTCATCTTAGAGGATGGAGATAATGGTTAGAAAGAGGAGTGGACAGTTTTCAGGTTATGAAAGTACCTTTTATTTTGATGTTTGAAATGCATACAGCTCTCAAAACGTGACTCCTCCTGTAATATTATTGTGGCTTGAATTTAGCGGATGCTTTCCCAGAAGTGTCATCACTTGTACTTTGGTTTTTCTCCCTCTCTGACAGAATGACCTCTTTGACTAGTTTGATGTGGTTTTTCTCTGCATTATGAAGTTGCTGCTGAGTTGTCTCTTTCTAGATTTCACAATGTCGGAGTTAAACATACAGTATGTTAAGACTATTTTGGACCAGGATAACCACTACATCTCCTGAGTTTCTTCTCTGGAGGGGCTGGCTAAAAATAGTCTAACTATAGTACATTGCTCTTCTTTTTAGGAGCCAAGGCATCTGCAGTTTTTCTGTGAATTCAGCCTTAGTGATACGTACATGTCTTTGACAGGCAAAAAGATTTCTGGAGCACCAACAAACCATGGATTCTGCTTTAAGGTACAAGCTTATTATTCGGATACAGATTAAAGTAAACCACAATTTTTAGGTAAGCTGAAGATTCTTTAAGGTTTCTGAAAACAATATTCAGCTGTCTCTTATAAAATAGGACAATTAGTGGCTTTTATTTCAACAGGTATTGCGTTCAAGGTATGCATTAGTGCTAAAACAATGTGCTGTGGCCGACTAGCCTAACAAATCAGGAGGAAACCGAGACCTGAAACAGCTCTGTGCAGATGAGGAACAAAGTAGGACCTGATGGATGACAGCAATTTGGTTGCTGAAGGTAATTTTTCTGTGCGGAGTTAGCTTCTTGCCTAAGTTTACTCTGTGAAATGTTGCTGTTGTGTGGTAGAGGAGTATCTAGGTTCCCATGCAATCGCAATCTCAACTTTAGTCGTGGTTTAAAACCCAGTCAGCCACGCAGTCTCGCTCGCTCACCTCCCCCCCCCCCCTTCTTCCCTTGCCCCCGCTCCTGGAGGGATGGGGAGGAGAATCGAAAGAATGTACCTCCCCCGGGTTGGATAAGAACAGCCCAGTAACTAAGGTGTAACAGAAACCACTGCTGCTACACCAATAATAATAACAATAAGGGAAATAACAAGGGAAGAGAATACAATACCACCCGCCGACCGAGCCCGACCGAGCAGTGAGTGCCCTTCTGGGTAACTCCCTGTTACCTCCCGGGCATGACGTGCTGTGGTATGGAATACCTCTTTGGCTAGTTTGGGTCAGGTGTCCTGTCTCTGCTTCCTCCCGGCTTCCCTTCCTCCTCCCTCCATGGCAGAGCATGAGGCTCACAAAGTCCTCGGTCAGACTGAACGTTTGAGCAGCAACGAAAAGCATCGGTGTTATCAGCACTGTTCCCAGGCTGAAAGTCAAAAACTCAGCCTGCAGCAGGTACCAAGAGGGAGAAAAAATGACTGCTGCTGCTGAACCCAAGATAGATGCCCTGCTTGTGGGATGCTCTGAACACCTGTGGGATGCTCTGCTTGTGGGATGCTCTGAATCCCTATGGGATGCTGTGAATCCCTATGGGATGCTGTGAATCCCTGTGGGATGCTGTGAATCCCTGTGGGATGCTCTGCTTGTGGCATGCTCTGGAGCTCCCTTGTGCCACCAGCTCCTCCCTAAGGTCCCTACACCAGGGAACATCCACACTGCAGCACAGAGGTGTGGGATCATGGAGTCATGGAATCACGGAATGGGTTGGGTTGAAGGCACCTTAAAGCTCATCCAGCTCCACCCCCTGCCATGGGCAAGGACACCTTCCATGGAGCGGGATGCTCCAAGCCCCATCCAACCATGCCCACTTCCAGGAATACCACACAAACCCCATTCCTTCTGCACCAATCCCTTTCCAATCCCTTCTTTTCCCCCCCCTCCCCCTCCTGGGCAAATTCCCTGGATTTGGCACCATTTGAACTCCCCCCCACCCCCCCCAAAGTGGCTTTTAACAAGAACCTGGGCCCCATTCCACCTCTTTTTGGCCCAAAGAAGAAGCTGGGAAGCTGCTTCTGGGGCAGCAGCCATGTCCTTGGATCCGGGCCTGCACGGAGGCTCCTGCTGCCAGATCCCGCTTCCAGGCTCTGGGATATAAGGACAACCCCTTCACCATTCCTTGCCCACCAAATCCCAGGATTTTGGGTGCTTTTGAGGGGCAAACAGTGGTAGTTTTGGGATCAATGTGGGATAAATCCTCACCAGGGACCTTGCTCCATGGGGATGCTGCTTCTGCCCCCTGCATCCCTCATCCTTGCGGTTCCTTGGGCACCTTTCTGGTCCTTTTGGCGGGCTCCCATGTGCTTGTTTGAGCCTTTGGGTGCCCCCATCTGCTTCCATTGCCCTTTGGCGTGCCCCCATCCATTTTTGGGTGCCCCCCATTTGCTTCCATTTTTTGCATCCCACAGAGCTCCAGAGCATCCCATAAGGATTCAGATCATCCCAAGCCCATCAGACCCCCTCCATCTCGCCATGGAACCCCCCATGGAATCCCCCATGCCCCCTCCCCCCCCCCCCCATGAAACCTGCCTCTCTATGACATCAGCCGCAGCACCAAGGGACCTGTATGCAGCACCCGTATCCCTGGGGCAGTTGCGCTTTGGGCGCAGTGGTGGTGGCAGCTCCTTGGTTGCAGCTCCTTGGTGGCAGCTCCTTGGTGGCAGCTCCTTGGTGGCAGCTCCTTGGTGGCAGCTCCTTGGTGGCAGCTCCTTGGTTGCAGCCCGCTGGTAGCAGCTCCTTGGTTGCAGCTCCTTGGTGGCAGCTCCTTGGTGGCAGCTCCTTGGTGTCACCCTCAGTGGTGGTGGCAGCACCTTGGTGGCACCTTGGGGTCACCCTCAGCGGTGATGACAGCGATGGCTTTGCTCCATGTCTTCATCCTGCTGGCATTGGCCTGGCTGGTGCATGGCTCCTGGGACAGCTGTGGGTGAGTGGCACCAGGCTCCGGGGCTCCTGGTATTCCATAGGGAGATGCTGCTGCTCCCAACCATGGTCACACCAGTGGGGTGGTGGGACTGGGAGAGCCCCGCTTCCTTGCCATCACCCCATGCGGTGGCACAGCACAGCTGTGGGGCACCCCATAGGGTCCCTTGTCCCTGCGTCACCCAGTGGGGCGGGATGATGCCCGCCCTTCATCCCTAACCATCCAGTGTTGGGCTTCTGCTTCCAGAGGGACCTGCGGTACCCGTCCCATGGCTGATTCCTATGGGGTGTCGCGCATCGTCGGAGGCGTGGATGCGCACCAGGGCGCCTGGCCATGGATGGTCAGCATCCAGTTCCCCACGGCCACCGGCTTCTCGCACATCTGTGGGGGGTCCCTCATCACCCCACAATGGGTCCTCACGGCCGCTCACTGCTTCGTCGGGCAAAAGTAAGGGGGAGAAGGGATTCCAGCCATAGGGAATAGCCAAGGAGCAGCTCCCATCCTGTCCCCTTCCCCATCCTGGATGCACTTGGAGGAGCGCTCAGGAGAAGGCTGCTTCCAGCTTGACAGCCCTTGAGCCTAAGGCGAGCTGGGGCAGTGCTTTCCTTTGGGCAGCAGCAGGAATGTGGCTCCTTCCCACCCCTCCATAGAATGGGATGGGATGGGATGGAATGGAATGGATCATGGAATGGGTTGGGTGGGAAAGGAGCTTGGGATCATCCAGTTCCAAGCCCTTGCCATGGGCAGGGATGCCTTCCATAGAGCAGCTTGCTCCAAGCTGGCCTTGAGCACTACCAGGGATGGAGCATCCAAACCTTCTCCATCCATCCCATCCCAGTGCCCTCATAGGGAATCCCTTCCTTATCTCCAACCTGCAATTCCCAGTCAGAACCCATCACCCCTTGTCCTATGGCTCCAATCCCTGCTCTTCCGCTCCCTCCCAGCTTCACCACGGATTGGTACGTGATGGTCGGAATCACAGACCTGGCTTGGGCCAATTCCGAGACCCAGAAACGTTGGATCCAGAGGGTCGTGGTCCATGAATATTACACTAACGTCTCCGGCGGCTTCGACATTGCCTTGGTGGAGCTGGACCAGCCGGTGCAGTGCGGGTACCACGTGCAGCTCGCCTGCCTGCCCGATGCGACGCTCAGCGTGTCCCAGCTCTCCGAGTGCTTCATCAGCGGATGGGGCGCGAGGGAGGCCAGAAGTGAGTGCCCGACGGCCCTGTTGGCCTTGGGATGCCGGGTCATGGATTCATGGAATGGGATGGAAGGGAGGGTAAAGCTCATCCAGGTCTACTGGATGTTGCTCCGACTGGGGATGGAGCATCCCGACCTTCTCCATGCAACCCATCCCAGTCTCCCACCACTTCCTTCTCTCCAACTTGAGCATCCCTGGTTCAGTTGGAACCCATCACCCCTTGTCCCATCGCTGAAGGTCCCTCCATGTCCTCCTTATGTTGAGGATGCAGAACAAAGGGGATGCAGCCCATGCCATGGGGCGGTGTTGATGGCTCCCATTGATCTTTTCAGCCCCAAATACCCCCATATCCGTTCCTTCTGCCCCCAGTCCTGACCCCCTTTGTGTCCCCACAGCGGGGGCATCGTCCCCATCAGCCCTGCAGGAGGCCAAGGTCCGCCTCATCGATGCCAAGGTCTGCAACAGCAGCCTATGGTACCGAGGGGCCATCAAGAGCCACAACCTGTGTGCTGGGTACCCGCAGGGTGGCATCGACACCTGCCAGGTAAGGATGTGCCACTGGGGCTCCCTTCTCCTCTCCCATCTGCAGGGCCTTGCTCTGCATCCCCCTTTATCCCAGCTTTGGAAGCGCATCCAGCTCCTGCTCCATCATCCCTGCTCAGGGACCATAGAGGTTGGAGCTTTAAGAGCATTGAGATTCCACCACTAAACCATGTCGTGAGCATGGATTCATGGAATGGGTTAGGTTGGGAAGGAGCTTAAAGCATCCAGTTCTAAGCAAGGGGCAAGGATGCCTTCCATTAGAGCAGGTTGCTCCAAGCCCCATCCGTCCTTCTCCATCCAACCCATCCCAGTGTCCCACCGCCCTCATAGGGAACAATTTCTCCTTATCTCCAACCCATACTCCCTCGTTCCAGTGGGAACCCATCACCCCTCGTCCTATGGCTCCAATCCATGCTGAAGGTCCCTCTCCACACCCAAATGATGAAGGAGAACCCTTCCATCCACATAGAGTAACAGCAGTGGTCCCCTCCGGCATTGCCATAGCGACCCATCCCCATCCTCATCCTCTCCCGTTCTCCTCCATAGGGTGGCAGCAGTCGTCCCCTCTGCTTTGCCATGGCGACCTATCCCCATCCTCATCCTCTCCCGTTCTCCTCCATAGGGTGGCAGCAGTTGTCCCCTCTGCGTTGCCATGGCCACCCCTCCCCATCCTCTCCCGTTCTCCTCCAAAGGGTAGCAGCAGTGGTCCCCTCAGGCGTTGCCATGGCCACCCATCCCCATCCTCATCCCCTCTCTGTTTCTCCTCCATAGGGTGACAGTGGCGGTCCCCTCATGTGCCGGGACAACCATGCCAACTTTTTCTGGGTTGTGGGGCTGACGAGCTGGGGCCGCGGCTGCGCCAGGGCCAAGCAACCGGGGGTCTACACCTCAACAAGGCACTTCCATGAGTGGATCCTCCACCAGCTGGGGACGTTCCACTCCGCGGGAGCCTCCGCGACGCCCTCGACATGGAGCCACCAGGACGTCTCGCATGCGCCCATCCAGCAGACGATGCCGGCTCCGACGGCCTCGAGCACCAGTGACATCTGCTCCTTCCCATACCGGGTGCTCGTGGAATTTGTCAGTCGGGTGCAGGAGCTGCTGCAGGCTCTAAGGGGGAAGAAGCCTTGAGGAGCGGCGTCGCTTGAAGTTGGCTTCAGCTTCAATACAGTTGCCTTATTTTCCCATAGAGAGGATGCTTTGCGTGCCCACCTCTTCTTCTGGTCCGTGCGCAGGGATGGGGATGAGGGATGGAGGGCAGGGAACAGTGGGAAGCGGGAGCTGGGAATCAGGGAATCAACCAGTTTGTGGAAGACTTTCAGGAGCATCAAGTCCAGTCATTGCCCCACCATTAAAGCATGGCATGAAGAGGCAGGGGGGACAGCTTCCATTAGACCAGGTTGCTCCAAGCCCATCCGTTCTTCTCCATCCCACCCATCCCAGTGTCCCAGCACCCTCACTTCCTTATCTCCAACCTGAACTTCGCTGTTCCAGTTGGAACCCATCACCCCTTGTTCTATGGCTCCAATCCATGCTGAAGGCTCCTCTCCACACCCAAATGATGAAGGAGAACCCAAACTTCCATGGTTCTGCTTCATCCCTGCATCCAGCTGGAGCATCCCACTTCATCCCTGCATCCAGCTGGAGCATCCTGCTTCCAGGCTTGGGATCTTCCCTTAGGACCTCACAAGCTTCAAGGTTGTATCCATCCCAGCTCCCAACACCCATCCCAGCACTCTTTGGACCTCTCCCAGATGCCAGTACTGGGGTCCCCAGTGCCTGGAGCAGGGACTGGGGCCAGGGCTCACAGCACCCAGTGCACCCCCAGCACCCATAGAGCCCGCAGCACCCATAGCATGCATTGCACCCATACCACCCCCACCACTGCCAGCAACCACAACAGCTCCAGTGCACCCAGTCAGCCCAGCACCTATAGAAACCCCAGCACCCACAGAACCCCCAGCACCCTCAGCACTATATAGCTCCGGTATCGGGGTCCTAGTGCCCGCCCGCTGCCTCCTCCCCCCCCCCCCCCCCCCCCCCAATAACTCCGTGCCGCAGAAAGCACATGGACTCAGTCAGAGATCAATATGATCAGACAAAAGCCATTTTTTACAAAGCCGTAACTCCTTATATACTATTTCTTACATGCACTTACAGTGATTTGGCATATTATGATTGGATACATGTCTTGATTTGGCATATTATGATTGGATACATGTCTTGATTTGGCATATTATGATTGGATACATGTCTCAAAGACCCTTTGTAACTAACATAGAATTGGTTAAGCACAGGTGTGAGAACTTGACCTCGAAAACTTGCCAACAGTCCACAGTTCTCATTACCTCAGTGAATTCCAGCTTCTTCTTATCTTGCTTGTTCAGGCTTCCTCGGGCCTCTCACGGCCTTGCTGCATCTTTCAGGATTATTCAGAATTTATGTACCAATTATCCACTCTCCTGTGAGAACACTGCCTCCACATCTCCCCCTTTTTGTTTTATATATGTTTTGGGTGACCCTACTTGAGCAGGGATTTGCCCTAGATCATATCTCCAATATATGCCAACTACAGGCTGCTGGGCCTGCCCCTTTTTTCTGCTGTATGGCTCTCTGGTAACAGGGGAGGCCATCCTTCACATCAAGGTCTGGCATGGCATGTGTCCCCACTGCCAACAGCGGAGCCCAAACAGCCCAAAAGCAGGACAGAAACACCCCAGAAGGACGCCAAAACCACCCTGTCCTGCTTCTCCTAGGGGATACAGGGTCAGAGCCCCAAACTAGCCCCAAAAGAGGCCACAAATACCCCAAATACACCCCAAAACACCCTAAAACCACCCCCAAAACCACCTTGTCTTGCTTCTCTATGCAATACAGAGCCCCAAAATAGCCCCAAAAGAGGACAAAAACACCCCAAAACACACCAAAACCCTTGTCCTGCTTCTCCTATGGTACACAAGGTCAGAACCCCAAAACAGGACATAAACAAACTAAAACCACCCCAAACCACCCTAAAACCACCCCAAAACCACCTTGCCCTGCTTCTCCTATGGGATACAGGGTCAGAGCGACAAAACCAGGGCAAAAACAATGCAAAACACCCCCAAAACGACGCCCCAAACCACCTTGTCCTGCTTCTCCTGTGGGATACAGGGTAGGAGCCCAAAAAGAGAGCCAGAACAGGCCAAAACAGGGCAAAAACACCCAAAAACACCCACAAAGCACCACCAAACGACCCCCAAACCACCCCAAAACCAACATGTCCTGCTTCTCTTATGGGATACAGGCTCAGAGCCCCAAAACAGTCCCCAAAAAGGACAAAAACACCCCAAAAGTCCCCAAAACCACCCCCAAAACCACCTTATCCTGCTTCTCCTGTGGGATACAGGGTCAGAGCCCCCAAAAAGACACAAAACAGCCCAAAAACCACCCCAAAAAAGAGGCCAAAACTGCCTTGTCCTACTTCTTCTATGGGATACAGGGTCAGAGTCCCAAAACAGGCAAAAAACTATGAAAAACCACCCCAAAACAGCCCCGAAAAAAAACAAAACCACCCCAAAACCAACTTCTCCAGCTTCTCCTATGGCATTCACGGTCTGAGCCCCAAAACAGCCTCAAAACAAGACAAAAACATGCTAAAACTAGGCCAAAACAACCAAAACAACCCCCAAAACACCCTAAAACCACCCCAAAAATCACCTTGTCCTGCTTCTCCTATGGGACACAGGTCAGAGACCAAAAACAGCCCCAAAACAGGACAAAAACACCCCCAAACCACCCACAAATCACAACCAAATGACCCCAAAACCATCCTGTCCTGCTTCTGCTAGGGGATACAGGGTCAGAGCCAAAAAACTTGACAAAAACAGCCCCAAACCACCCCAAAAAACGGCCCAAAATGACCTTGTCCTGCTTCTCCTTTGGGATACAGGGTCAGAGCCCCAAAACAGACACAAAACAGGACAAAAACAGGCCAGAAACACCCCCGAAACACCCAAAAAACACCCCCAAAACCACCTTGTCCTGCTTCTCCTGTGCGATACAATGTCAGACCCCAAACCAACCCCAAAACAGGACAAAACCACCCCAAAACACGCCCCAAACACCCTAAAACAATTTTGCCCTGCTTCTCCTATGAGATACAGAGTCAGAGCCCCGAAACAGACCCAAAACAAGACAAAACCAGGCCAAAACAAACAAAAGAACCCCCAAAACAGGCCAAAACCACCCCAAAACCACCTTGTCCTGCTTCTCCTATGGGACAAATGTCAGAGATCAAAAACAGCCCTGAAACAGCCCAAAACCAGGACAAAAACACCCCGAAACGACCCCAGAATGACCCTGTATTGCTACTCCTAGGGATACAGGGTCAGAGCCCCAAAACAGGACAAAAACAGAATAAAACCACCCCAGAAAACCACCTTGTCCTGCTTCTCCGAGGGATAAAGGGTCAGAGCCCCAAAATAGCCCCAAAACAGGACAAAACCACCCCAAAAAAAACCTCAGGACGACCCGAAAACCACCTTGTCCTGCTTCTCCTATGGAATACAGCATCAGAGCCTCAAAACAGACCCAAACCACCCCAAAACAAACAAAACCACCCCCAAACCACCCCAAACCAACGCCAAAACCACCTCGTCCTGCTTCTCCTGTGGGATACAGGGTCAGAGTCCCAAAACAGGACAAAAACACACCAAAACACCCAAAACCAGCCACAAAAAATGCCCAAAACACCCCAAAACGCCCTTGTCCTGCTTCTCCTGTAGGATACAGGGTCATAGACCCAAAACATATCTTAATTCCTGATTTGCATCATGGTAAATTTTATCCTGTTTAGTGCATCTTTGACCTATATCACATGATGAACAGCACCGCTTAGGCTTAATTCTGTTTTCCTTATTATCCCTTTCAAGGGCTAATACCAAGGGATCCTGAGGGGGTATTATTCCACAGGCTCTCTGCCATTCCAGGTGGTTTCGGAGGGTGAAGAACATATCTGCATATGATACTTCATCCCACTTCCCTTCCCTTCTTAAAAATAGCATTAATTGTAACACGGTATTATAATCCAGTGTCCCATTAAGTGGCCACTTCGCCCTGTCTTCTAATTTATAGAGAGGCCACCACTGGTTACAGTACTTAATCAGGGTTCTCTTATTTTCTGAGCCCCCGGGCCCTGTAATTTCTTTCCAGTGTATCAAAATACACCCTAAGGGGCTCTTTTTTAATATTTCTTTACTTTGGTTTATTCCCATTTTACTTTTCCTCAAATTTCTTTGGCACTATTCAGGAGCCCTCAGTTTTCTCACTTCCCGGGAAATCCCTGGGACTCTGTGCCTCTGTCCACAGATTAATTCACTTATACTCTTCTCTTGGCCCTGAAAAGTGGCCAGGCAAAAGTTCTCTGATTTATTATTTTGAACGATCTAAATGGCAAGAGGACAACAAAAGGACAGAAGGAAATATGTTATCACATACAGATACTCTCACAAGACACGCTTAAAATCTGTTTTTCCTCTTTTGGTATCCGGTGTCAAGACTAGCCACCGGGGATAGTTGTTCCCTCCTCTAACTCTTAAACTGCCCTTTTAGTTACAAACAAGACATACGAAACAAATGACAGAAAGCATTAACACTTCGTCCGTCTGCGGCCGCTCTCCTCGCGGGGAACACGGGACCGCGGGTCAGGACTCCGCACTCACCTCGTAGCTGTGCTACGCCTCAGTCACACAAGAGCACTCACGGGACACAAACAAAACATACAAAACAAACGACTGAAAACATAAACACTTCGTCCGTCTCCGGCCGCTCTCCTCGCGGGGAACACGGAACCGCGGATTAGGACTCCGCACTCACTTTGTAGCTGTGCTACGTCTCAGTCACACAGGAGCACTCACGGGATCCCACACATTCACACAGCGATTTCGCTTACCCTTCTCCAGCTCGCTCCCAAATTCGGAGGTGCAGCGAAAAGCGAAAACGCCGAACTTGCCTGGTCAGCGCCTGCCCCCAGCTGGCAAGTTCCCGAACTCACCGGACCCTATCTGTCGGTGAGTTCCCTGCTTGCAAGCCTTACCTACCAAGGGGAACTACGCTGTGCGCCAGACGTCTCTGCGCGTCTTACCAGCAGCCCCGGGTCATGCGTAGGACTTATAGACCCCCAAAATTATTAAAATAAATTTTCAAGCATACCGTTTCTCCGCAGCCGACACAGGTTGTTGTCTGTCCTCGCAGTGAGCGGGCGAGGTGGTTTTGGGCTGCTTTTTGAGGGGTTTTGGGTCTGCTTTGGGGCTGTGAGCCGGTATCCCCTAGGCGAAGCAGGACAAGGTGTTTTTGGGACTGTTTTGGGGGTGGCTTTGGGGTGTTTTTGTCATATTTCAGGTCTATTTTGAGGCTCTGACCCTGTATCCCATAGGGGAAGCAGAAGGTGTTTTTGAGGTGTTTTGGGCCTTTCGGAGGGTTTTGGAGTATTTTTGTCCTCTTTTGGGGCTGGTTTGAGGCTCTGACCCTGTATCCCATAGCAGAAGCAGAAGAAGGTGGTTTTGAGGTGTTTTGGGCCTTTTGGGGGGTTTTGGAGGAGAAGCAGGAGGTGATTTTGGGGTGGTTTTGGGGTTTGCTTTAGGTGTTTTGGCCTGTTTTTTGCCTGGTTTTCTCCTGTTTTGGGGGTGTTTTGGGGCTCTGACCCTGTATCTCATAGGAGACGCAGGACAAGGTGGTATTGGGGTGTTTTGGGGGTATTTGGAGTTGTTTTTGACGTCCTTTGGGTCTTTTTTTGGGCCCTGCCGCTGTATCCCCTAGGAGAAGCAGAAGGAGTTTTTGAGGTGTTTTGGGGCTGTTTTGGGGGTTTTGTCCTATTTTTGTCATGTTTTTTGTCTTTTTTAGGGCTCTGAACCCGTATCCCATAGGAGAAGCAGGACAAGGTGGTTTTGGGGTGGTTTTGGGGTGTTTTGGGGGTTGTTCTGGGTGTTTTGGCTTGGATTTCGCTTGGTTTTGTCCTTTTTTTGTCCTGTTTTGGGTCTGTTTCAGGGCTCAAACCCTGTATCCCACAGGAGAAGCAGGACACGGTGGTTTTGGGGTGGTTTTGGGGATTTTTTGTTCTGTTTTAGGTCTGTTTTGGGGCCCTGACACTGTATCTCATAGCAGAAGGAGGACAAGGAGGTTTTGTCCTGCTTTTTGGGGTGTTTTGGAGTGTTTTTGGCCTGTTTTGGGTCTGTTTCAGGCCTCTGACCCTGTATCCCACAGGAGAAACAGGACAAGGTGGTTTTGGGGTGGTTTTGCCCTATTTTTGTCACGTTTTGTGTCTTTTGGGGGGCTCTGAACCTGTGTTCCATAGGAGAAGCAGGACAAAGTGGTTTTGGGGTGGTTTTGTCCTATTTTTGTCATGTTTTGTGTCTTTTTTGAGGCTCTGACCCTGTGTTCCATAGGAGAAGCAGGACAAGGGGGTTTTGGGGTGGTTTGGGGGTTTTGGAGCTGGTTTTCGGGTTTTTGGGGTGTTTTTGTCCTGTTTTGGGTCTGTTTCAGGCCTCTGACCCTGTATCCCACTGGAGAAGCAGGACAAGGTGGCCTTGGGGTGGTTTTGTCCTGCTTTGGGGGTTCTTTGGGTCCGTTTTGGGACTCTGACTCAGTATGCCATAAGAGTAGCAGGACAAGGTAGTTTTGGGGTGGTTTTGTCCTATTTTTGTCATGTTTTGTGTCTTTTTTGAAGCTCTGACCCTGCGTTCAATAGGAGAAGCAGGACAAGGTAGTTTTGGGGTGGTTTTGTCCTATTTTTGTCATGTTTTGTGTCTTTTTTGGGGCTCTGACCCTGTGTTCCATAGGAGAAGCAGGACACGGTGGTTTTGGGGTGGTTTTGTCCTAGTTTTGTCATGTTTTTTGTCTTTTTTGAGGCTCTGACCCTGCATCTCATAGGAGAAGCAGGAGAAGATGGTTTTGGGGCATTTTTGTTCTGTTTTAGGTCTGTTTTGGGGCCCTGACACTGTATCTCATAGCAGAAGGAGGACAAGGAGGTTTTGTCCTGCTTTTTGGGGTGTTTTGGGGTGTTTTTGGCCTTTTTTGTGTCTGTTTTGAGGCTCTGACCCTGTGTCCTATAGAAGAAGCAGGACAAGGTGGTTTTGGACTGGTTTGGGGGTTTTGGAGCTGGTTTTGGGGTTTTTGGAGTGTTTTTGTCCTGTTTTGGGTCTGTTTCAGGGCTCTGACCCTGTATCCCACAGGAGAAACAGGACAAGGTGGTTTTGGGGTGGTTTTGTCCTATTTTTGTCACGTTTTGTGTCTTTTTGGGGGCTCTGAACCTGTGTTCCATAGGAGAAGCAGGACAAGGTGGTTTTGGGGTGGTTTTGTCCTATTTTTGTCATGTTTTGTGTCTTTTTTGAGGCTCTGACCCTGTGTTCCATAGGAGAAGCAGGACAAGGTGGTTTTGGGGTGGTTTGGGGTTTTGGAGCTGGTTTTGGGGTTTTTGGGGTGTTTTTGTCCTCTTTTGGGTCTGTTTCAGGGCTCTGACCCTGTATCGGACAGGAGAAACAGGACAAGGAGGTTTTGGGGTGGTTTTGTCCAATTTTTTCACGTTTTGTGTCTTTTTGGGGGCTCTGACCCTGTGTTCCATAGGAGAAGCAGGACAAGGTGGTTTTGGGGTGGTTGTGTCCTATTTTTGTCAAGGTTTGTGTCTTTTTTGAGGCTCTGACCTTTGTTCCATAGGAGAAGCAGGACAAGGTGGTTTTGGGGTGGTTTGGGGGTTTTGGAGCTGGTTTTTGGGGTGTTTTTGTCCTGTTTTGGGTCTGTTTCAAGCCTCTGACCCTGTATCCCACAGGAGAAGCAGGACAAGGTGGCCTTGGGGTGGTTTTGTCCTGCTTTGGGGGTTCTTTGGGTGCGTTTTGGGACTCTGACTCAGTATGCCATAGGAGAAGCAGGACAAGGTAGTTTTGGGGGGGGTTTGTCCTATTTTTGTCATGTTTTGTGTCTTTTTTGAGGCACTGACCCTGTGTCCTATAGAAGAAGCAGGAGAAGGTGGTTTTGGGTTGGTTGGGGGGTTTTGGAGCTGGTTTTGGGGTTTTTGGAGTGCTTTTGTCCTGTTTTGAGTCAGTTTCAGGTCTCTGACCCTGTATCCCACAGGAGAAGCAGGAGAAGGTGGTTTTGGGGCTTTTTTGTTCTGTTTTAGGTCTGTTTTGGGGCCCTGATACTATATCTCATAGCAGAAGGAGGACAAGGTGATTTTGTCCTGGTTTTTGGGGTGTTTTGGTGTGTTTTTGGCATGTTTTGGGTCTGTTTCAGGCCTGTGACCTTGTATCCCACAGGAGAAGCAGGACAAAGAGGTTTTGGGGTGGTTTTGTCCTATTTTTGTCATGTTTTGTGTCTTTTTTGGGGCTCTGACCCTGTGTTCCATAGGAGAAGCAGGACAAGGTGGTTTTGGGTTGGTTTGGGGGTTTTGGATCTGGTTTTGGTGTGATTTGGGTCATACTTGGCTTGTTTTGGTTCTGTTTCAGGGCTGTGACCGTGTATCCCACAGGAGAAGCAGGACAACGTGGTTTTGGGGTGGTTTTCTCCTGTTTTGGTTTTTTTTTTCAGTCTGTTTTTGGGCTCTGACCCTGTACCCCATAGGAGAAGGAGAAGAAGGTGGTTTTGAGGTGTTGTGGGCTGTTTTGGGGGTGTGTTGTGTTGGTTTTGTCCAGTTTGGGGCTATTTGGAGCCTCTGACCCTGTATCCCATAGGAGAAGCAGGACAGGGTGGTTTTGGGCTGGTTTTGAGGTGGTTTGGGTCAGTTTTTGGCCTGGTTTGGGTCTATTTTGGTGCTGTGGTATGGAATACCTCCCTGGCTAGCCTGGGTCAGGTGCCCCGTCTGCTTCCTCCCAGCTTCCCCTCCTCCCTGGCAGAGCATGAGCCTCACAAATTCCTTGGTCATGGTAAACATCACTTAGCAACAACCGAAAACATCGGTTTCACCAACATTGTTTCCAGGCTGGAAGTCAAAACACAGCACTGCATCAGCTACCACGAAGGAGAAACATGACTGCTACTGCTGAACCCAGGACAGCAGCCCTCAACCCTTACTGCTTCGACCAGACCCTCCTTGTTAGTGAGGATGAGATCCAGCAGCCCTCCTCTCCTGGTTGGCTCATCCACCATTTGCAGGAGGAAGTTATCATCCATACACTGGAGGAACCTCCTGGACTGCGGCTGGGTTGGTGAGTGGTCCTTCCAGGAAACATCAGGGAAGTTAAAATCCCCCACGACGACCACGGCCTGTGACTGTGAGGCCGCTCTCAGCTGCCTGTAGAAGGCCTCGTCAACTTCCTCACCCTGATCTGGTGGTCTGTAACAGACACCTACAACAGTATCCCCCCTGCCAGCCCGCCCCTTAATTCTCACCCACAGACTCTCAACTCGCTCGTCATCTGCCCCTGGACAGAACTCGGTGCATTGTGGCTGCTCTCGCACATAAAGAGCAACCCCACCACCCCTCCTGGCTGGCCTGTCTTTCCTGAAAAGGACATAGCCCTCCATGACTATATTCCAGTCATGTGAGCTGTCCCACCACGTCTCTGTAATTGCCACCAGATCATAGTCTCCTGACTTAACACAGGTTTCCAACTCCTCCTGCTTATTTCCCATGCTGCGCGCATTGGTGTACAGACATTCCAGGGAGCGAGCTGAGCACACCGATTTCACCCGAGGATTATAGGAGGCCTCCCAGTCTTCATCAGTTCTGGAGCGCTGCCCCACTGGGGCAAGCCCAGCTACAACCCCATCCCCCTTCGAATCTAGTTTAAAGCTCTCCAAATGAGCCCTGCTAATTCGTGCCCCAGCATCCTTTTGCCTCTGTGAGATAAACCTTTCCCACACGCCATTGTCCAGACTGGTGCCCTATAAAACCAGCCGTTATCAAAGAATCCAAAGCCCTGCCCGTAGCACCAGTCTCGAAGCCAATTGTTTATGAACTGAATCTTCCCATTCCTTCCCACATCATCAGTGGAAGATGGAAGGAGTGAGAGAAGCAGCCCCTCCAACCTAAGCAGCAGGGGACTTGCTGCAGACAAGAACGCTTCCCTCCCCACTGCCCACTTCTAGACAGCCCTGTCTCCAGCAGCCCACTCCACGCCTGCCAGAACCACCAGTCCCCTCAACCGCCTGCAGGCAGGCAGAACAATGAGACTTCTGGATCAAACACAGACACTAGTAACTAAATAAATGAATAAACAAGAAATCTAAGGTTGTAACAGTGCTGCGGCTGCTCTGCAGCACACTGCAGGGTCCCTGCCACACTGCAGCCTTCAGAGTTGAAACTGAAAAGGTGTTTTGAACCAGTCCCCTATAACCTCTCCACTGGTCCCAGCAGCACCATGATGCACACAAAGAGGAGACGAAAGTCACTGCCACTCCTTGCCAAGCCTTCACTTTGCTCCTTCGCACTATGAATGTAATGAATGGCTCTTTATTTTACAGCTGTACTAATGCCAGTGCAAAAAAAAACAATGACCGTGGGCAAACACATCACCAGTCACTGACAAAAGCTCAGACCAATCTTGGGGAGCAAAGGTGTTGGGATCCCACAGCTGCTGGACTCACACAGGACACAGTTAGAAAATCAGAGCCCAGCTCTGAAGCAGGGTGCCTCCAGTGCAATAGCAGAACTGTGGTCTCAGCAGCATCAGGAGAGATTCTATTGATTTAGCAAGCAAGAAAAATTCAACACATTCTCATCCTAAGAAATAAAAGAAATTAAACTAAAGGAGCTAAAGGCATGTGGGACTATCATCTTCTCTCCCAAGCTGCTTAGCAGCTACATGAAACCCTTTGAACTCTGATACACTCACCACACTCAGAGTGCATCACACTCGGGTGTATTACCCAGCTGCAGGTTCCTCCCTGAAATGAGCAGGTACCAACGGCCCCTGCCTAAGCCCTCTCCTGCCCCTGCTCAGAGCCTGCCATGACTGAGGGTCCACAGCAGTACCTCTAACAAAGAACACCGTCTCTCACTTGGCTTGCTAAAAGGCCACCACTAAGACTTCAAAGCCTGGGCCACCATCTGCTCTTTGCAGAACCTCACCTGGTTTTGTGAGCGCTTCTCTCAGAGCCGGGGTTATCATCTCTCACTTCCCACCCTCCTCCTTCCTCCCAGCATTCTCTTGAGTCAAGCTCATTCCAACACCTCCTTCCTTGACCTCACATTCTCTCTGTTTCAAGACAAGGAATTACAACCATTTAGATCCAAGCATCACAGTTTAAACGCTGTGGCACAGTTCAGCCACAGACCTGCTGAGCTTAAAACTGACTCAAGTGTGCACACGTTAATTCCTGCATTCCTGTAATTCTGCTTTTTACCCCTCTTCCCATCGGACTCTGACCTTTCAGTTTTAGATTTAAGACAGAAAATATACTGAAATAAATAAATAAAACACCACACCAGGAACCAGGTGGATTTGTTTTACTAACACAGCAACCGGCTTCAAGCAGCCTGGGCTAGTGGAAGGTAGGTGGGGTGGAACTAGGTGAGCTTTAAAGTCCCTTCTAACCCAAAGCACTGCGTGATTCTGTGATTTAGTAACATTCTCCAGGGCATGTTAAGAAACAAGCTGTTTGAATCTCATGTGAGGTTGAGTGGGACCCCAAAGGTTGAAGCCCAAGAGTTTCATGGCTTCACAATAACCTCATCTCTCCACAGAGCACAAACCAGAGGGAACAATACATTGCCTGGAGTGACAAGCATCTATAGTTCCAGTTATCTGGGACAGGTCAGGGGAGAAAACCACATCGCTACCACGACTCAGCCCAGGATAATTGTCACTTCTGAGACTTTATGGGTATTTATTCTTTCACATCTGCACAAAGAAGCATGAAAGTCTAAATAATTACTTTGATACTTCATAAAGCTTGTAATCTGTCAGCTCCTTATGGCTGGTTTTGAAACATTAAAGGAGATATGAATAAACAACCACCCAAAATCAACTGAGCACCTTTTCTTTTCACAAATGGGCTATCGCCCATCCAAGCCTCCTTCATGCCAAAGACATCAAGAAGTTCATACAAACACTTCCAGTTTGAGTCCACCCACCAACTGTGGCCGTGACGAAGGAAACCACAGATTTCTTGTGGATCTGAGCAAAATTTCAGAAATAAAGGAGCCCCAGAAGAAAAAAGAAAGAGAAAAACCATCCAACCAACCAAAAAACCAAAACAACACAAACCAAGAGACTCAGAGGTTCACGGGCAAAACAGTTCCTCGTAAGCACTTGAAAAGGAAGTAGGAGAGTAGACCATTTAGGGACAGAGGTTATTACCTTCCCCACTCATCTTTAATAAAACTCTGGCTCACACTTTCAGGGAGGCTGTTCAGGAAGGTGTTTTCTAATGACCAGTAACACAACATGGTCCAAGCTGTTTCCATCTTCTACTTCCTTTCACTCTGCTGAATTTTTAGGCAGGATTTCATTGCTTTCTATAGCACGGCAGAACTTCCCTCAAAGGCAGCGCTATAAAGTACCTGTCATTTGTTGGGTTTAAAAGCTCGTTTCTTGAGACGTGATTTATCAGCAAGATGCTTCAGCAGTAAAATATTAACCATGGAATCACAGAGTGGTTTGGGTTGAAGGGACCTCAAAACCCATCCAGCTCCAAGCCCCTCCCACAGGCAGAGGCAGCTCCCACCAGGTGCTCCAGCCCCCAGAACATCTCCATGGACTCCTCTGGATTGGGGTTGAACGGATTGAAAGTAGCCCTGAGAAGAAGCACTTGGGGGTGTTGGTCTATGAGAAGCTCCCCATGCCCTGGCTTCAGTGGGCGCTTGAGCCCAGATCCCCTCCCTATGCTGGGCTGCAACCTCAGAGCATGAGCAGCAGCTCAGGGAGGGGATTCTCCCCCTCTGCTGTGTTCTGGGGAGACCCCCCTGCAGTCCTGATCCAGCTCTGGGGCAACAGCACAAGAGGGACGTGGAGCTGCTGGAGCGAGTCCGGAGGAGGAAATGGAGATGAAGCGAGGGCTGGAGCAGCTCTGCTCTGGAGCCAGGCTGAGAGAGCTGGGCTGGTTCCACCTGCACAAGAGAAGGCTCCTCAAGGGGAGACCTTAGAGCAGCTCCAGTGCCTAAAGGGGCTACAGGAAACCTGGAGAGGGGCTTTGGCTAACGGCCTGCAGGAACAGGACAGGGAATGGCTTTAACCTGCCAGGGGGGAGACTGAGATGAGCTCTTAGGCACAAGTTCTTCCCTGCGAGGGTGCTGAGGCGCTGGCACAGGGTGCCCAGACAAGCTGTGCCTGCCCCATCCCTGGCAGTGTTCTAGGCCAGGTTGGACAAAGGGGCTTGGAGCACCCTGCTCTAGTGGAAGGTGTCCCTGCCCGTGGCAGGGGGCTGGAACTGGAGGGCTTTAAGGTCCCTTCCTACACAAACCACCCTGTGATTCTATGCCAAGGCAGAGCTGTTGCTGCCCCTCTCACAAATCACACTTCAGGCATTTCCAAAGATTTCCCACAAATATACCTGCCAAATTCATCCTCCACCACATCCAAATATGACCCACAGGACATACAACTGCCATCTCTCCCCTCTGATGTCCTGTCTCCAGGATGCCAAGATGCCCATTATATCCATGTGGTTTCCATTTTATTACACCAAATACTCTTCAAAATAATATTGCAGAGGTGCAAAAAAAAACTAATAAAACAAATAGAAGACCTAAACAGCATGCAAAATAGTATTCCCTAAGTTAACTGAATTGATCATTTTTAGCCACACGGCTCGATACACTCATGTGCCTTGGCTGAAAAATCACCTTCCCAAGAAGTTTCTACTCCCAGAAGGAAAATGACACCCAGAATATCCCAGTTCTGCCTGAACATCTTCCCTACTTAACCACACAGACACCACACAGGACGGAAACCCTCGCCTCCTCGTGGCCCCATCCATCAAAAGCTTCCAGGGCCTTTTAGGCAATGAAAGGAACACACTTTAAGAAAACAATAATCAAGGGCTGGAGCCAGGACTAACAGAACCAGCGCTGAGGGAAAACCTTGGCAAGGCTGTCACACAGAAAGCCTGCCTGGCAGCAAGGAACACTGCTACAACATTCCCAGGGGAGCTCTTAAAGTTCATGGATTACACCAATGAAGAGCTCAAGTTCACACCCACGGAGCTCTGGAAGCAGTACTGCAGGGGCAAGAGGACAGCTACAAAAGCTGACAACTTGGCCCTTACTTCAGGCTCATCTGTCACTGGCACCACAGGCAAGAACCTGTTCAGAAAACTGGATTAGACCTCAGGCTGCCCACAGGAACAGCACTTGGCTCCTTGCAAAACAGCCTTCTGCAGGACTAAAACATACAGGAGAAACCGGGACAGGGAGCAGACCTCCATGAAGCTACTCCTGAACACAACGCAAGAGGAGAACCCTGCTAGTGCACGTGGGCATCTTCCTGCTCCAGCTACAAAGTCTGCCTGCCACAACCCAGCTGAAGAGATGCTGACAGCGCTGCAGTTTGCTCAGCCCGCAGATGAAAGGCCCTGCCAGTCTTACACAGCACAGGATACTCTCGCTGCTCTCAGTCACACCGAGAATGGCTTGGAGCATTTGCAAGTGAGCACAAAGACAAACACTGGAACCTTGGATTGAGTCATCCGTGAACCAGCAAACACCCCAACAGCAAGAAAACCTCCTTAGAAGTAGCTGCTAGTGTCAACAGAAACACAAGCCCCAGACCCCCTCCAGTGAAGCACAAAAGCCTGAAGCAAAAAGCAGACAACGGTTGAAGCGTGACAGCTGAGAGATGGCCATCTTGGCAATCCCTTACCCCTCAGCACTGCCAGAGGAAGCGTCCTGATCAAGAGCAAATCTCATGGCATGTATTTTCAGCAAGTGTCCCTGAAATGGGGAAGGCCCCTGAGAAGCTCTCTCGGAAGCGAGGCTTTGACTCCTGGAACAGAAACCTCTGTGACTATGCCAGAACCAGCTGGAAGGAAGTCTCCATCCACACATCCATCCCCACGTGGCAGAGTAACAGAAGGTCCCTCACGTTATGCTGAGGCAGCAGGTACTAGCTGCCAGCCAAAGGAAGGATGCTATTCAAGCAGACCTGCAGCTCAGCCTCCACAGGGGGAATCCTGCACTTTCTTTCCTGTCAAAAGTCAGTGCTGAGGGTTTTGGACGTACACAACAGCATTTGAAAACCCAAATTCATGCAGACACGTAATAAGGGAAGACTTGGGCTGCTATCCAACCACCTCACTCTGCCAGGGTGCTGCACATCTGGGAAATACAAGTGGCTAAATGATCCTACCAACATCCCATTTTCCTGTAGTTCAACATCAGCCAGAATCCTCATGGATAAAACAATTCCCACATCGCAACTCTAAAAATACATCTGCAGGGCTCCAGGGCTTGAAGGTTGCTTCCCCTAGCTAGAACATCCCTGCTGGGCTGGAGGGAAAGCTTTACAGCAGCTCATTAAACCACAACTCCATCTGCTGCACAGTTCTGCCAAGGTTGGTTTGATTTGGGGAACTTCCTTCCACACACCATACAGATTGATTCCCAAAGGAAACAAAAGAGAACTAACGATGTGCCTGTCTCCGCCCAAAAGGCACTCCCTTACAGTTGAACATTGGGCCATACACTCACACTTTTACTGCTTTCTTCCCTGCTAGGGTCATCGCAACTAAAATCCAGGTAAATGTGATTTAAGCAGCGACCCAAAGCCCCACTTGCCAAAAGCACAGGCCAGAAAGGATGGAGGAATTCCACACTTCACCCTCTGAAGGGGGACACAGCCCAGTTCCATGCACACAACCACACCAACTGCTTTGCCAGCAAAGCCTTGTGCTTCACACCTAGGCTTCTCCTGCATGTTTGTTCACAGCAGATGAGACATAACAGTTCTCTTCCTTTAAAACCTACCAACCCATCCTTGTTTGGCCACTGCTGATGGCTCACAGGGACCAGCCCAACTGAGCTGGGGCACACTGAGCCCTACACAGGGAGCACACTGAGCCCTACACAGGGAGCACAGATCCAGCCCCAGGCTGCCACCAGGCACTGGCAAAGGCTCTGCCAGTGGCAAAGAGGAACATCATTTCCTTGGGCAAAAGCTTCACTGCATTATTACAAGAAAATGGTTTTCACAATTACATTGAAAAAAATCCAGATGGTTGGGAACACATGTTAGCACTCCATGCAACACAGAAACAGTTTCATGACATGTTATAGCATCCAGCTCTTTCTGTAGAGCTGAGAGAATGCTACTTCTGTTCTCTTAGTGCCACTCTTCTGTTGAGAGAGCTTTTTGGAAAGATTGCATCTCACCTGCACATCCACAGCACCTACCAAAATGCAGTCCCCATCTCATGCCAAGCCTCTGCAACCCAACAGCAAGAGAGGGACGTCAGAAGAGCACCTCTGACACACAAACAAGGACAGGTGAAGACTGGGCCTGCTTTGGCAGCACAAGTATCAGCAAAGGAAGCAAAACTGTGGCTCACCTTGTAGCAGGAAAGAAAAAGCAGCTCCCACTCTCCAAAGCTGCTCTTCACACAGAGCAGGGGGACACTGGACAAGGTGAGCATGTGCTGGCACTTGAGAGCCACCTACAAACTGCACTGACCACTGCAAGCAAGAACCTGGAGAGCTGCTGCAGCTGCAGGCCCAGCCTGCAGGGCTTGTCCCACAGAACACCAGTGCAGCCAAACACAAGGTCCAGCCTGAGCTTACCTTTAAAGGAACTTTGCTTTCTTCCGCCCTTATTTAGCAGGGACTCCCACGTCCTACCCAGAAAAGGCAAGCCTCAAGAGCTCTTGTAATGTTATTTATGAATTATAACCCTTTTCAATGGACAAGATTTAGAGAAGAAAGATTTGAAGGAAAGGGACAAGTGTCCCTCTGACAAATCCAGATTTAAGGAAGTTTTTTTTCTGAGCCACAGCAGCAGAGGTCAAAGCCCAGCCCAGCCCAGCCAAATGAGCTGCTGCAGATGAAAGCACAGTGCTCCTACAGGAATCTTTCACACCTTAAAAGTTCCAGGAAGTTTTTGGAGAGCTCTAAACCCCTGTATCAATTTTAGTTGATTTTAAATCTGACCGTTAAGTACCCCAGCCTCATGCAGGTAGCTTAAAATACAGCTAACAATTCTTGGGGACTCCAACAAGTTTCTGCCTGCAACTCAAAATTGCAGACAACCCTTTTTCTGTAAGCCTTATACCTTAAGCACCTTGTATCTTAACACTCACGGCCTCATTTCAAATAGGACTTCACCACAAGTTTCTTCATCCAGTGTCAGCATGGTTTGGTCTTCCACAGCCCTCACATGCTCACAAAGGAGGTGATGGGCACTCCCAGGGCCACTGAACTCCCTTTCAGGGGAGAGTGCCAAAGGGGATGAGGAAACATCCCCCCTAGCAAATGCACACAGAAGGAAACAAACTTCTTGACCATGTATTGTCTCCTGTAAACCCCATCTCAGTCTTGCTCTCTGTCTCTCTCACACACACACACACACCCCTTTTTCTTTACATTGCAAATGTGACTCTCAGCATCATTACATTTTCCTTTGGGAAACCAAGAACATTAACCTCAAAACTGTGTCCAGAGAATATGCCCATTTGATGGCTTCCCAGCCCAGCAACAGAAAATTAGGGTATTACCATCACTATTACTCATGCCTGCAGTTTAGAAATACAAAGGTTAACAAAGCCATTTCATTCCCTGGAAACAAGTCTAGATTGAGCTGTCGTTCCAGTCTACAAGGAGGCCTCCAGTCTCTAGGGGGCCTCCAAGGATGCTGGAGGGGGACTCTTCACTAGGGACTGGAGTGATAGGACAAGGGGTAACGGCTTAAAACTTAAACAGGGGAAGTTGAGATTGGACAGAAGGAAGAAGTTCCTTACTTTTGCACAGATCCAACACGTGCAAATCTCTCGAGCTACAAAGCTCCGTGGCAAGGGCCAAATCACCTCCAAGTGACAAAAACAGGAGAAAAGCAGGCCAAAACACCCCAAACAACCCCCAAAATGGGCCAAAACCACCCCAAAATCACCTTGTCCTGCTTCTTATATGGGACACAGGTCAGAGCCCCAAAACTGGACAAAACCACCCCAAAAACACCCCAAAACCACCTTGTCCTGTTTCTCCTGTGGGACACAAGTTCTGAACCCCAAAACAGGCTCAAAAAAGTACAAAAACAACCAAAACCTATTTAAAACCACCCCCAAAACAACCCCAAACCACCCTAAAAACACCAAAAAAACACCTTGTCCTGCTTCTGCTGTGGGATACAGGCTCAGAGCCCCAAAACAGACCCAAATCAGGCCAAAAAGAGGAAAAAAACACACCAAAACACCCAAAACCACCCCTAAAACAGCCCAAGCCAACCCCAAAACCACCTTGTCCTGCTTCTCTTACGGGATACAGGGTCAGAGCCTCAAAACAGACCCAAAACAGGACAAAACTAGCAAAATCAGCAACAAAACACCACCAAATGACCCCCAAACCACCCCAAAACCAACTTGTGAGGCTTCTCCTCTGGGATACAGGGTCAGACCCCAAAACAGCCCCAAAACAGACACAAAACAGGCCAAAACCACCCCAAAACAGCCCCAAAACCACCCCCAAAAAACCTTGTTCTGCTTCTCCTATGGGATACAGGGTCAGAGCCCCAAAACAGGACAAAAACAAGCCAAAAGCAGGCCAAAACACCCAAAACAACCCCCAAAACAGGCCAAAACCACCCCAAAATAACCTTGTCCTGCTTCTCATGGGACACAGGTCAGAGCCCCAAAATAGGAAAAAAACAATCCAAAACAACCTTGAACTGCTTCTGCTGTGGGATACAGGCTCAGAGCCCCAAAACAGACCCAAAACAGATCAAAAACACCCCAAAAAACACCCCAAGGCAACCTTGTCCTGCTTCTCCTATGGGACACAGAGTCAGAGCCCCAAAACAGCCCGAAAACAGGACAAAAACAACCCAAAACACCCGAAAACCACCTTGTCCTGCTTCTCCTACGTGAGACAGGGTAAGAGGCCCAAAGTAGCCCCAAAACAGACCAAAAACAGGCGAAAACCAGACCAAAACACCCAAAGCAAACCCCAAACCATGCCAAACCACCCCAAAACCCCCTTGTCCTCCTTCTCCTATGTGATACAGGGTAAGAGGCCCAAAACAGCCCCAAAACAGACCAAAAACAGGCCAAAACCAAGCAAAAACAAGGCCAAACCACCCTAAAACCACCCCAAAATAACTTTCTCCTGCTTCTCCTATGGGATACAGGGTCAGAGCCCCAAAACAGCCACAAAACAGGACAAAACCAAGCCAAAAGCAGGCCAAAACACCCAAAACAACCCCCAAAACAGGCCAAAACCACCCCAAAATTATCTTGTCCTGCTTTTCCTGTGGGGTACAGGGACAGAGCCCCTAAACAGACTCAAAACAGGCCAAAACCAAACCAAAACAGCCCCAAAACAGCCCAAAACCACCTTGTCCTGCTTCTGCTATGGGATACACCGTCAGAGCCCAAAAACAGCTTCAAAACAGGACAAAAACAGTCCAAAATCCCCAAAACAGCCCCAGAACAGGACAAAAACAACCTAAAACACACAAAACCACTCCCAAACCACCCCCCCAAACCACATCAAAACCACCTTATCCTGCTTCTCCTATGGGATACAGGGTCAAAGCCCCCAAAAAGACCCCCAAAAAACCCCAAAACAGGAGAAAACCACCCCAAAACCTCCTTGTCCTGCTTCTCCTATGAGATACAGGGTCAAAACCCCAAGCCAGCCCCAAAACACCCCCAAACAACCCGAAAACCACCTTGTCCTGCTTCTCCTGTGGGACACAGGGTCAGAGCCCCAAAACAGCCCTAGAACAGGACAAAAACAACCCCAAACCATTCAAAGCCACCCCCAAACCACCCTAAAACAACCCCAAAATCACCTTGTCCTGCTTCTCCTATGGGACACGGGGTCAGAGCCCCAAAACAGGCAGAAAACCGGTGAAAACCACCCTAAAACACCCAAAACCACTCCCAAAACACCCCCAAACCACCCCAAGGCCACCTTGTCCTGCTTCTCCTATGGGTGGCACCCAGTGAGAACCCAAAACAGCCCCAAATCACCCCAACCCCCCCCAAAATGGAACCTTCTGGAGGTCGCTGTGGAGCTGCTTTAGCCTGGCCTCGAGCTGCGACACCTTCTGGGGTAGGTCCAAGGCTGGGGGGGGGTGTGGGGGGGACAAAGGGGAATGGGGGGGTGCACCGGGGCATCCCCATATTGGGGGGGGATCCCAGACCCACAGGTGGGGGTCCCAGCCCCACATACATGGGGGACATGAGGGGGGTCTCCATATAGGGGGGTCCCTGGACCTGATGGGGGGGCGACCCCCGCGGCCTCTCTGGGGGTAGGGGGGGGTCAGGGCTCAGCACCGGTTCCGTGAGGGAGAACAGGGACACGGCCCTTTGCACTGGGGGGTGGCACGTCAGCACCCCAAAACCAGACCAAACCAGCCTAAAATACCCCAAATGCAGCCCAAACCACCCCAAAATCCCCTCCAGGACCCCCACATATCCCTCATCCCTCCCAAAAAGCGGCGCTGGGACCCTTTAGGGACCCCAACCCCTCCCCATAACCATCAAATTCCACTTCCCAGACCCCCCCAAGCCCATCAGGACCCCCCCAAATCCCCATATTCCCCCGTTGGCACCCACCAGCCGCTGCTTCCCCTCCTGCAGCTGCCTCCTCAGTGGCCCCAGGGCAGTTTCTGGGGAGTCCATGGGGCTGCCCCGTAGCTCTGGGCCCTGCTGGATCTGGGTCCCCCGAGCCCCTGAGAGCCCCGTGGCCTCCAGCATCAACCTGGGGGCAAGGGGGGGGGGGGGGCAAAGCCAAACGCTGAGGGGAGTTTTGGGGGCCCAAAGGGGTCCAGATCCCATTTTTGGGGGGAGGGGGGGGTTGGGGACCCCAAAAGGGCTGCAGGGACCATGGAGGGGTCGGGGGCACCCCAAAAGGTCTCAGCACTGGGTTTAGGGAGAATCTGGGGGGGCTTTAAGGACCCCTATGAGCCCAGCACCCACTTCAGAAGGAAACCCAGGGGGGTTTAAAGTATAGAGGGGGTCCCTAAAGGGTTCTGGGGTTCAGGAGTGGGGAGGAAAAGATCATGGGGGAGGGTCCAGGGGCAGTTTTGGGTTGCAAGGGGGGAAACCAGGCTGCAGGATGCATTCGGGGGGGGGGTCCTTGAAAGGGTTTTGGGTGCATGGGGGAATCCATAGGGTGGTTTTGGGGTGCAGAGGGGTTGTTTTGGGGTGCAGTGGGGGTAGATTTGGGTGCAGAGGTGTGTTTTGGGGTGCAGAGGGGGGGTTGGGGTGCCATGGGGCTTCTGGGATGCATGGTTTGGTTTTGGGGTGCAGGGGCATGATTTTGGGGTGCAGGGGGGGCGTTTTGGGATGCGGGTGTTGTTTTGGGGTGCAGGGGGGTGTTTTGGTCCCTGTGGGACCCCCCAAAACCCCACAGAGCCCCCCCAAAACCCTCTAACGCTCCCCACCCCGCCCCCCAAACCTGAATCTCCTTGAGGTGCTGGTACCTGAGCCCTGAGTTAAGGAGGAAACCTGGGGGGGGGGGGGGTGGGGGTGGGGTGTGTGCTAAAGGAGGGGTTGGGGGGGGTCACAAGGGGGAATTGGGGGGTGCTGGGGGGTTGTTGGGATCCCAATGGAATTTTGGGGGGGTCCTAACAGGCAAAGGGGTTTGGGGGGGTCCTGAGGGGTTTTGGAGGCTCCCCAATGAGCTTGGGTGTCCCCCCCCACTTTGGGGTGCAGCAGATACCACAGCAGGTTCCCTTTGATCTTCTTCACATTCCTACAGGAACACCCCCCCCCCCGCCATGTATTTTAGGGACCGATCCGAGGTTTGGGGTCCCTCCAGATGTTGCAGTTCCTCCCCCCAGATGTTGGGGTGCCCCCCTCACCGCGGTGCCGCACGTGGCCCATGATGTACTCCCGGATGGGGGCACAGGGGCCCCGTGCACAGCCTGGAGGTGGGGGGGAGACAAAGAGAGGGGGTCAGGAGCACCCCAACCCCCCCAGGACCCCAAAAGCCCCCACTGGGGGGTCCCGCGGGCTCCAACCTGCGCAGGTCGGGATCGGAGGGGAGCTCCAGCTCCGCCATGATGGGCGAAATTGGCGGGAACCGGACGGGACCAAACTGGGGCGGGCGCGGGGGGGAGGGGGAGGGGCCCGGGCCGATCCTGGCCCCTGCGCGCCCCCCCCCGCAGCCCCCTGCCCCCCTTCCGCGTCACGTGGTCATCACCCGGCACCGCCTCCTGCCCCACCCCCGCGGGCTCCTCGCCCTCCCAGGTCACCTCGGGTCACGTGGGGCGGGGCCTCGGCACCCCCCGCACTATAATGGTGCCCCATAACTTTGAGGGGGGCACAGAGGGGGTGCCCCATAACTTGGGGGGCTCCATAGGGGACTCCCAGAGCCCTGCCCCATACCTTGGGGGCCACAAAAGGGGTGCCCCATAACTTGGGGGAGGGCACAAAGGGGGACCCTCAGACCCCACCCCATAACTTGGGGGCACAAAGGGGAGCCCCATAACTTGGGGGTCCCAGTGCCCGCCCCCCAACACCCCATAGCGCGGGTCCTGGCCGCCCGCTTGGGGGCGCTGTTGCACCGGGCCCCGGTGCTGCTACGGGAGCGGCGCCGCTCGGTGCTGGGGGCGCTGCTCCGTGGGGGGGGGCACCGGGGCTTCCCCCCCCGGCTCTCGCCGCTGCTCCGGGGGCACCGGGACCCGAACCCGGGAGCTCGGGGCTCGAACCCGGGGTCCCTGGAGCCTCAATGGGAGCCGCAACCGGATGCGCGGCGGGACCGGGGCATCCCCAGCCCCATCTTTGGATCCAGTGCGGAGCAGTGGGAAGTGAGTTGGGAATGGGGGTAACGGGTGGCAATGGGGGTAATGGGTAATGGGGGGCAATGGGGGGGCAATGGGGTAACATGGGCAATGGGGGGCAATGGGGGTAATGGGGGCATTGGGGGTAATGGGCAATGGGGGTAATGGGGAGGGCAAAGGGGGTAATGGGGGCCAATAGGGTCAATGGAGACAATGGTGGGCAATGGTGTCTCTCCCCCCACCCCAGAGCCCCCCGTCCGGGAGCCCAGTTCTGCTCTTCCAGCCCCATGGAATTCCGTGTCCGCGCTCCCCGCTACAATCGGATCCGGACCTGGATCCGTGTCCATGTGTGGAGCATCCGGATCTGGATGCAGATCCCATAGGATCTGCTCCCAAGCACCAGGAGCTGTGATGCCAATGGGATCCCGTGCTCCCAGATGATCCAAGGCTCTGGAATGAGGCAGAGCTGCAGCACGAGCCGGTGCTTCGGGGTTGGCTTGGGCTGTTTTAGGGGGTGGTTTTGTGTGTTTTGATGTGTTTTTTTCCTCTTTCTGGTGTGTTTTGGGGCTCTGAGCCTGTGTCCCACAGGAAGAAGCAGGACAAGGTGTTTTTTTGGTGGGTTTAGGGTGGTTTGGGGTTGTTTTGGGGGTGGTTTTGAATAGTTTTTGGTTGTTTTTGTGCTTTTTTGAGCCTGTTTTGGGGTTCAGAACTTGTGTCCCACAGGAGAAACAGGACAAGGTGGTTCTGGGGTGGTTTTGGCCCATTTTGGGGGTTGTTTGTGGTGTTTTGGCCTGCTTTTCTCCTGTTTTTTCCTGTTTTGTGGCTCTGACCCTGTATGCCATTGGAGAAGCAGGACAAGGTGGTTTTGGGGTGGTTTGGGGTGTTTTGGGGTTTGCTTTGGGTGTTTTGGCCTGGTTTGGCCTGTTTTGGGTCTGGTTTGGGCCTCTTACCCTGTATCCCCTAGAAGAAGCAGGACAAGGTGGTTTTGGGGGGTTTTGGGTTGTTTTTTGGCCTGTTTTGGGTTTTTTGGGGCTCTGACCCTGTATCCCATAGGTGAAGGAGGAGAAGGTGGTTTTGGGGTGGTTTGGGGTTGTTTTGGGGTTTGCTTTGGGTGTTTTGCCTTGTTTTCGCCTGTTTTTGGCCTGTTTTGGGGCTATTTTGGGTCTGTTTTGGGGCTCTGACCCTGTGTCCTTAGGAGAAGGAGACAAGGGGGGTTTGGGGTGGTTTGGCATGTTTTGGGGTTTGCTTTGGGTGTTTTGGTCTGGTTTTCACCTGTTTTTGGTCTGTTTTGTGGCTATTTTGGGCCTCTTACCCGTATCACGTAGAGAAGGAGGACAAGGTAGTTTTGGGGTGTTTTGTTTTTTTTGTCCTGTTTTAGGGCTGTTTTGGGGCTCTGATTCTGTGTCCCATAGGAGAAGCATGACCAGGTGGTTTTGGGGTTGGCTTGGGCTGTTTTAGGGCTGGTTTGGGGTGGTTTGGGGTGTTTTTTTTCCTCTTTTTGGCCCGTTTTGGGTCTGTTTTGGGGCTCTGACCCTGTGTCCCACAGGAGAAGCAGGACAAGATGTTTTTTTTGGTGGGTTTAGGGTGGTTTGGGGTTGTTTTGGGGGTGGGTTTGAATATTTTTTGTTGTTTTTGTACTTTTTTGAGCCTGTTATGGGGTTCAGAAATTGTGTCCCACAGGAGAAACAGGACAAGGTGGTTTTGGGGTGTTTTTGGGGTGGTTTTGGGCTCTGACCTGTGTCCCATAGGAGAAGCAGGACAAGGTGATTTTGGGGTTGGTTTTGGCCCATTTTGGGGTTTTTTGGGGTTTTTTGGCCTGCTTTTCTCCTGTTTTTGTCCTGTTTTGGGCCTCTGACCCTGTATGCCATTGGAGAAGCAGGACAAGGTGTTTTTGGGGTGTTTTGGGGGTTTTGGAGTGATTTGTCCTGTTTTGGGGCTGTTTGGGAAGTCTGACCCTGTATCCCATAGCAGAAGCAGGACAAGTGTTTTTTGGCTGGTTTTGCGGTGGTTTTGGTTTGGTTTTGGCCTATTTTGGGTGCTTTTTTGGGACTCTGACCCTGTATCCTGCAGAATAAGCAGGACAAGGTGGTTTTGGCGTGGTTCGGGGAGTTTTGGATGTTTTGGCATTCTTTTGTCCTGTTTTTGGCTCTGACGCTGTATCCCAAAGGAGAAGCAGGACAAGGTGGTTTGGGGTGGTTTTGGGTTGTTTTGGGGCTGTTTTGGGTGTTTCGAGTTGGTTTTTCATTGGTTTTGGCCTGGTTTGGGGCTTTTTGGGGGGTCTGACCCCTGTGTCCCTTAGGAGAAGGAGGCAAGGTGGTTTTTGGGTGGTTTGGGGGTGTTTTGGGAGTGGTTTTGGGTGTTTTGGGGTGTTTTTGTTCTGTTCTGGGTCTCTTTTGGGTCTCCTACCCTGTATCCCATAGGAGAAGCAGGACAAGGTGGTTTTGGGTGTGGTTTTGGGGATGTTTTTGCATTGTTTTTGCCCTGGTTTTGTCCTGTTTTGTGTCTCTGACCCCGTATCCCATAGGAGAATCAATGCAAGGTGGTTTTGGGGTGGCTTTAGGGTGGTTTTGGTTTATGTCCTGTTTTGGATTCTGACCTTGTGTCGCGTAGCAGACGGAGGACAAGGTGGTTTGGGTGTTTTTGTTCTGTTTTGGGGCTGTTTTGGGGCTCTGACTCTGTATTGCATAGGAGAAGCAGGACAAAGGTGGTTTTGGGGGTGGATTTGGTGTATTTGTGGCCTCTTTTGGGGCTAGTTTGGGCTCTGACCCTGTGTCCCCTAGGAGAAGCAGGACAGGGTGGTTTTGGGGTGTTTTTGTCCTGCTTTTGGGCTGTTTGGGCTCCGCTGTTGGCAGTGGGGACACATGCCATGCCAGACCTTGATGTGAAGGATGGCCTCCCCTGTTACCAGAGAGCCATACAGCAGAAAAAGGGGCAGGCCCAGCAGCCTGTAGTTTGGCATATATTGGAGATATGATCTAGGGCAAATCCCTGCTCAAGTAGGGTCACCCAAACATATATAAAACAAAAAGGGGCAGATGTGGAGGCAGTGTTCTCACAGGAGAGTGGATAATTGGTACATAAATTCTGAATAATCCTGAAAGATGCAGCAAGGCCGTGAGAGGCCCGAGGAAGCCTGAACAAGCAAGATAAGAAGAAGCTGGAATTCACTGAGGTAATGAGAACTGTGGACTGTTGGCAAGTTTTCGAGGTCAAGTTCTCACACCTGTGCTTAACCAATTCTATGTTAGTTACAAAGGGTCTTTGAGACATGTATCCAATCATAATATGCCAAATCAAGACATGTATCCAATCATAATATGCCAAATCAAGACATGTCTCCAATCATAATATGCCAAATCACTGTAAGTGCATGTAAGAAATAGTATATAAGGAGTTACGGCTTTGTAATAAACGGCTTTTGTCTGATCATATTGATCTCTGACTGAGTCCATGTGTTTTCTGCGGCACGGAGTTATTGGGGGGGGGGAGGCAGTGAGACCGGTCCCTGCCGGGCAGGAGGCAGCGGGCGGGCACTAGGACCCTGATTCCGGCGCTAGAGGGGGCGGGCACTGGGACCGGCTCCTGACAGGGAGGAGGCAGCGGGCGGGCACTAGGACCCCGATACCGGAGCTATATAGTGCTGAGGGTGCTGGGGGTTCTGTGGATGCTGGGGTTTCTATAGGTGCTGGGCTGACTGGGTGCACTGGAGCTGTTGTGGTTGCTGGCAGTGGTGGGGGTGGTATGGGTGCAATGCATGCTATGGGTGCTGGGGGTGCACTGGGTGCTGTGAGCCCTGGCCCCAGTCCCTGCTCCAGCTGGATGCAGGGATGAAGCAGAACCATGGAAGTTTGGGTTCTTCTTCATCATTTGGGTGTGGAGAGGAGCCTTCAGCATGGATTGAAGCCATAGAACAAGGGGTGATGGGTTCCAACTGGAACAGCGAAGTTCAGGTGGGAGATAAGGAAGTGAGGGTGCTGGGACACTGGGATGGGTGGGATGGAGAAGAAGGGATGGGCTTGGAGCAACCTGGTCTAATGGAAGCTGTCCCCCCTGCCTCTTCATGCCATGCTTTAATGGTGGGGCAATGACTGGACTTGATGCTCCTGAAAGTCTTTCACAAACTGGTTGATTCCCTGATTCCCAGCTCCCGCTTCCCACTGTTCCCTGCCCTCCATCCCTCATCCCCATCCCTGCGCACGGACCAGAAGAAGAGGTGGGCACGCAAAGCATCCTCTCTATGGGAAAATAAGGCAACTGTATTGAAGCTGAAGCCAACTTCAAGCGACGCCGCTCCTCAAGGCTTCTTCCCCCTTAGAGCCTGCAGCAGCTCCTGCACCCGACTGACAAATTCCACGAGCACCCGGTATGGGAAGGAGCAGATGTCACTGGTGCTCGAGGCCGTCGGAGCCGGCATCGTCTGCTGGATGGGCGCATGCGAGACGTCCTGGTGGCTCCATGTCGAGGGCGTCGCGGAGGCTCCCGCGGAGTGGAACGTCCCCAGCTGGTGGAGGATCCACTCATGGAAGTGCCTTGTTGAGGTGTAGACCCCCGGTTGCTTGGCCCTGGCGCAGCCGCGGCCCCAGCTCGTCAGCCCCACAACCCAGAAAAAGTTGGCATGGTTGTCCCGGCACATGAGGGGACCGCCACTGTCACCCTATGGAGGAGAAACAGAGAGGGGATGAGGATGGGGATGGGTGGCCATGGCAACGCCTGAGGGGACCACTGCTGCTACCCTTTGGAGGAGAACGGGAGAGGATGGGGAGGGGTGGCCATGGCAACGCAGAGGGGACAACTGCTGCCACCCTATGGAGGAGAACGGGAGAGGATGAGGATGGGGATAGGTCGCCATGGCAAAGCAGAGGGGACGACTGCTGCCACCCTATGGAGGAGAACGGGAGAGGATGAGGATGGGGATGGGTCGCTATGGCAATGCCGGAGGGGACCACTGCTGTTACCCTATGTGGATGGAAGGGTTCTCCTTCATCATTTGGGTGTGGAGAGGGACCTTCAGCATGGATTGGAGCCATAGGATGAGGGGTGATGGGTTCCCACTGGAACGAGGGACTATGGGTTGGAGATAAGGAGAAATTGTTCCCTATGAGGGCGGTGGGACACTGGGATGGGTTGGATGGAGAAGGATGGATGGGGCTTGGAGCAACCTGCTCTAATGGAAGGCATCCTTGCCCCTTGCTTAGAACTGGATGCTTTAAGCTCCTTCCCAACCTAACCCATTCCATGAATCCATGCTCACGACATGGTTTAGTGGTGGAATCTCAATGCTCTTAAAGCTCCAACCTCTATGGTCCCTGCGCAGGGATGATGGAGCAGGAGCTGGATGCGCTTCCAAAGCTGGGATAAAGGGGGATGCAGAGCAAGGCCCTGCAGATGGGAGAGGAGAAGGGAGCCCCAGTGGCACATCCTTACCTGGCAGGTGTCGATGCCACCCTGAGGGTACCCAGCACACAGGTTGTGGCTCTTGATGGCCCCTCGGTACCATAGGCTGCTGTTGCAGAGCTTGGCATCGATGAGGCGGACCTTGGCCTCCTGCAGGGCAGATGGGGACGATGCCCCTGCTGTGGGGACACAAAGGGGGTCAGGACTGGGGGGAGAAGGAATGGATATGGGGGTATTTGGGGCTGAAAAGATCAATGGGAGCCATCAACACCGCCCCATGGCACGGGCTGCATCCTCTTTGTTCTGCATCCTCAACATAAGGAGGACATGGAGGGACCTTCAGCGATGGGACAAGGGGTGATGGGTTCCAACTGAACCAGGGATGCTCAAGTTGGAGAGAAGGAAGTGGTGGGAGACTGGGATGGGTTGCATGGAGAAGGTCGGGATGCTCCATCCCCAGTCGGAGCAACATCCAATAGACCTGGATGAGCTTTACCCTCCCTTCCATCCCATTCCATGAATCCATGACCCGGCATCCCAAGGCCAACGGGGCCATCGGGCACTCACTTCTGGCCTCCCTCGCGCCCCATCCGCTGATGAAGCACTCGGAGAGCTGGGACACCCTCAGCGTCGCATCGGGCAGGCAGGCGAGCTGCACGTAGTACCCGCACTGCACCAGCTGGTCCAGCTCCACCAAGGCAATGTCGAAGCCGCCGGAGACGTTAGTGTAATATTCATGGACCACGACCCTCTGGATCCAACGTTTCTGGGTCTCGGAATTGGCCCAAGCCAGGTCTGTGATTCCGACCATCACGTACCAATCCGTGGTGAAGCTGGGAGGGAGCGGAAGAGCAGGGATTGGAGCCATAGGACAAGGGGTGATGGGTTCTGACTGGGAATTGCAGGTTGGAGATAAGGAAGGGATTCCCTATGAGGGCACTGGGATGGGATGGATGGAGAAGGTTTGGATGCTCCATCCCTGGTAGTGCTCAAGGCCAGCTTGGAGCAAGCTGCTCTATGGAAGGCATCCCTGCCCATGGCAAGGGCTTGGAACTGGATGATCCCAAGCTCCTTTCCCACCCAACCCATTCCATGATCCATTCCATTCCATCCCATCCCATCCCATTCTATGGAGGGGTGGGAAGGAGCCACATTCCTGCTGCTGCCCAAAGGAAAGCACTGCCCCAGCTCGCCTTAGGCTCAAGGGCTGTCAAGCTGGAAGCAGCCTTCTCCTGAGCGCTCCTCCAAGTGCATCCAGGATGGGGAAGGGGACAGGATGGGAGCTGCTCCTTGGCTATTCCCTATGGCTGGAATCCCTTCTCCCCCTTACTTTTGCCCGACGAAGCAGTGAGCAGCCGTGAGGACCCATTGTGGGGTGATGAGGGACCCCCCACAGATGTGCGAGAAGCCGGTGGCCGTGGGGAACTGGATGCTGACCATCCATGGCCAGGCGCCCTGGTGCGCATCCACACCTCCGACGATGCGCGACACCCCATAGGAATCAGCAATGGGACGGGTACCGCAGGTCCCTCTGGAAGCAGAAGCCCAACACCGGATGGTTAGGGATGAAGGGCGGGCATCATCCCGCCCCACTGGGTGACGCAGGGACAAGGGACCCTATGGGGTGCCCCATAGCTGTGCTGTGCCACCGCATGGGGTGATGGCGAGGAAGCGGGGCTCTCCCAGTCCCACCACCCCACTGGTGTGACCATGGTTGGGAGCAGCAGCATCTCCCTATGGAATACCAGGAGCCCCGGAGCCTGGTGCCACTCACCCACAGCTGTCCCAGGAGCCATGCACCAGCCAGGCCAATGCCAGCAGGATGAAGACATGGAGCAAAGCCATCGCTGTCATCACCGCTGAGGGTGACCCCAAGGTGCCACCAAGGTGCTGCCACCACCACTGAGGGTGACACCAAGGAGCTGCCACCAAGGAGCTGCCACCAAGGAGCTGCAACCAAGGAGCTGCCACCAAGGAGCTGCCACCAAGGAGCTGCAACCAAGGAGCTGCCACCAAGGAGCTGCCACCAAGGAGCTGCAACCAAGGAGCTGCCACCAAGGAGCTGCCACCAAGGAGCTGCCACCAAGGAGCTGCCACCAAGGAGGTGCTACCACCACTGCGCCCAAAGCGCAACTACCCCAGGGATACGGGTGCTGCATACAGGTCCCTTGGTGCTCCGGCTGATGTCATAGAGAGGCAGGTTTCATGGGGGAAGGGGGGGGGGGCATGGGGGATTCCATGGGGGGTTCCATGGGGAGATGGAGGGGGTCTGATGGGCTTGGGATGATCTGAATCCCTATGGGATGCTCTGGAGCTCTGTGGGATGCAAAAAATGGAAGCAAATGGGGGGCACCCAAAGATGAATGGGGGCCACCCAAAGATGGATGGGAGCACACCAAAGGGCAATGGAAGCAGATGGGGGCACTCAAAGGCTCAAACAAGCACATGGGAACCCGCCAAAAGGACCAGGAAGGTGCCCAAGGAACCGCAAGGATGAGGGATGCAGGGGGCAGAAGCAGCATCCCCATGGAGCAAGGTCCCTGGTGAGGATTTATCCCACATTGATCCCAAAACCACCACTGTTTGCCCCTCAAAAGCACCCAAAATCCTGGGATTTGGTGGGCAAGGAGTGGTGAAGGGGTTGTCCTTATATCCCAGAGCCTGGAAGCGGGATCTGGCAGCAGGAGCCTCCGTGCAGGCCCGGATCCAAGGACATGGCTGCTGCCCCAGAAGCAGCTTCCCAGCTTCTGCTTTGGGCCAAAAAGAGGGGGAATGGGGCCCAGGTTCTTGTTAAAAGCCACTTTGGGGGGGGTGGGGGGGAGTTCAAATGGTGCCAAATCCAGGGAATTTGCCCAGGAGGGGGAGGGTGGGGAAAAGAAGGGATTGGAAAGGGATTGGTGCAGAAGGAATGGGGTTTGTGTGGTATTCCTGGAAGTGGGCATGGTTGGATGGGGCTTGGAGCATCCCGCTCCAGGGAAGGTGTCCTTGCCCATGGCAGGGGTTGGAGCTGGATGAGCTTTAAGGTGCCTTCAACCCAACCCATTCTGTGATTCCATGACTCCATGATCCCACACCTCTGTGCTGCAGTGTGGATGTTCCCTGGTGTAGGGATGTCGTGGTTTAAACCCAGTCAGGTAACTTGTTCACTCACTCCCAGTGAGTGGTGCCGAGCTGACAACAATCAAGGTCCGTGTCCGTCTCCCCCCCCTGCACCGGGGCTCTCCCCTTCCCCGCTCCCGGAGGAACGGGGAGGAGGATCGAGAGAGTGCAACTCCTACGGGTTGAGACAAGAACAGTCCAGCAACAAATCACCACCGCTACTATCAGCTAAAACAATGATAAGGGAAAATAACAAGGGGAGAGAATACGATACCACCGGCCAAGAAAACGAGTTCCACCCGGAAGCTCCTGTCCTACCGGGTAACTCCCAGTTACCCCCCACCCCGGGCATGACGTGCTGTGGTATGGAATACCTCCCCGGCTAGCCCGGGTCAGGCGCCCCGTCTCTGCTTCCTCACAGCTTCCCCTCCTCCCTGGCAGAGCATGAGCCTCACAGAGTCCTTGGTCAGGGTAAACATCACTTAGCAACAACCGACAACATCGGCTTCACCAACGCTGTTCTCAAACTAGAAGTCAAAACACAGCACTGCACCAGTTAACACAAAGGAAAAAACATGACTGCTACTGCTGAACTCAGGACATTATCCACCCCTTATTCCATACCATTCACGTCGTGCTCAGATCCCACATTTTCAATACACCATCGCTCTCCCATATATATACATCCATATACATACAGACCAAGAGGAAAAAATCATTTTCTTAGTGCATGGACCAACCCCTATAATGCTGCTGAGTCCATTCGGTCCATGATGTTCCAAGTTCATTCTCTGTTGGGACGATGGCTGGAGGGAAGTCAGGGCCAGTCGCTGGTGACCTGGAGACATCTAGTTGATGGGCTATAAAAGCATTACACAGCAGGCAACAGTATACAATTGAGTTCACTGGCTGTTTTCCCCTAAAATCAAATCCCCTTGAGGTATACATCAGACTTCCCCATCTTCCCGCATTACCCACCAAGTATATCCAGGTCCCTGAGCAAAAGCAATCCCACGAGTGGGTTTGCCTTTACCTGAAGCAGGAATAACCCAGACTGTCTTCCCCAGCAAATTCTTCATATGCACCACGGGAACTTTGTCCCCCTCTACAATATGTAAAAGTTCTGACTGGGCTGGGCCGGCCCTGTTGGCAGATCCTCTGGTGTTGACCAACCAGGTGGCCTTTGGTAAATGTGTATCCCAATGCTTGAAAGTTCCCCCACCCATTGCTCTCAGTGTAGTTTTTAACAGCCCATTATACCGTTCGATTTTCCCAGAGGCTGGTGCATGGTAGGGGATGTGATATACCCACTCAATGCCATGCTCTTTGGCCCAAATATCTATAAGGTTATTCCGGAAATGAGTCCCATTGTCTGATTCAATTCTCTCTGGGGTGCCGTGTGGCCACAAAATCTGTTTCTCAAGGCCCAGGATGGTGTTCCGGGCAGTGGCATGGGGCACAGCGTATGTTTCCAGCCACCCGGTGGTTGCTTCCACCATGGTAAGCACATGGCGCTTGCCTTGGCGGGTTGGTGGCAGTGTGATATAGTCAATCTGCCAGGCCTCCCCATATTTATACTTCAACCATCGTCCTCCATACCAAAGAGGCTTTAACCGCTTGGCTTGTTTAATTGCAGCACATGTTTCACACTCACGAATAACCTGGGCAATAGTGTCCATTGTTAAGTCCACTCCTCGGTCACGGGCCCATCTATATGTTGCATCTCTGCCCTGATGGCCTGAAGTGTCATGGGCCCACCGGGCCAGAAATAATTCACCTTTATGTTGCCAATCTAAGTCCATCTGAGCCACTTCAATCTTAGCCGCTTTATCCACTTGTTGGTTGTTCTGGTGTTCCTCAGTGGCCCGACTCTTGGGTACATGGGCATCTACATGACGTACCTTCACCACCAGGTTCTGCACCCGGGCAGCAATATCTTTCCACAGTGCAGCAGCCCAGATGGGTTTACCTCTGCGTTGCCAGTTGTTCTGCTTCCATTGCTTCAACCACCCCCACAGGGCATTTGCCACCATCCATGAGTCAGTATAGAGATAAAGTACTGGCCACTTTTCTCGTTCAGCAATGTCCAGGGCCAGCTGGATGGCTTTCACCTCGGCAAATTGACTCGATTCACCCTCTCCTTCAGCAGTTTCTGCAACTTGTCGTCCAGGACTCCATACAGCTGCCTTCCATCTCCGCTGCTTTCCCACAATACGGCAAGAGCCATCAGTAAACAAGGCATACTGCTTTTCACTTTCTGACAGTTTATTATATGGTGGGGCCTCTTCAGCACGCACCACCTCCTCCTCTGGTGACATTCCGAAATCTTTGCCCTCTGGCCAGTCCATGATGACTTCTAGAATGCCTGGACGACTGGGATTTCCTATTCGAGTTCGTTGTGTAATTAGTGCAGCCCATTTACTCCATGTAGCATCAGTTGCATGATGTGTAGAGGAGACCCTGCCTTTGAACATCCAGCCCAGCACGGGCAGCCGGGGTGCCAGGAGGAGCTGTGCTTCAGTGCCAATCACTTCCGAAGCAGCTCGAACCCCTTCATACGCTGCCAGTATCTCTTTCTCAGTTGGGGTATAGCTGGCCTCAGATCCTTTGTATCCCCGACTCCAAAAGCCGAGGGGTCGACCTCGAGTCTCCCCTGGAGCTTTCTGCCAGAGGCTCCAGGTAGGACCGTTCTCCCCAGCTGCAGTGTACAGCACATTTTTTACATCTGGTCCGGTTCGGACTGGTCCAAGGGCTACTGCATGAACTATCTCGCGTTTAATTTGCTCAAAGGCTTGTTGCTGCTCAGGGCCCCATTTAAAATCATTCTTCTTCCGGGTCACATGATAGAGAGGGCTTACAATCGAACTGTAATTTGGGATGTGCATTCTCCAGAACCCCACTGCACCCAAGAAAGCTTGCGTTTCTTTCTTATTAGTTGGTGGAGACATTGCTGTTATCTTGTTGATCACATCTGTGGGGATCTGTCTACGTCCATCTTGCCATTTTATTCCCAAAAACTGAATCTCCTGTGCAGGTCCCTTGACCTTACTCCGTTTTATGGCAAAACCGGCTTTCAGCAGGATTTGGATTATTTTCCTCCCTTTCTCAAAGACTTCTTCCGCTGTATCGCCCCACACAATAATGTCATCAATGTATTGCAGGTGTTCTGGAGCTTGCCCCTGTTCCAGTGCAGTCTGGATCAGTCCATGGCAAATGGTAGGGCTGTGTTTCCACCCCTGGGGCAGTCGGTTCCAAGTGAACTGGACACCCCTCCAAGTAAAAGCAAACTGTGGCCTGCACTCTGCTGCCAAAGGAATGGAGAAAAATGCATTGGCAATATCAATCGTGGCATACCACTTGGCTGCCTTTGACTCTAGTTCATACTGAAGTTCTAGCATGTCCGGTACGGCAGCACTCAGTGGTGGTGTGACTTCATTCAGGCCACGATAGTCTACTGTTAGTCTCCATTCTCCATTAGACTTTCGCACTGGCCATATGGGGCTATTGAAGGGTGAGCGGGTCCTGCTGATCACCCCCTGACTCTCCAGTCTACGGATCAGCTGATGGATGGGAATCAGGGAGTCTCGGTTGGTGCGATATTGCCGCCGGTGCACTGTTGTGGTCGCAATTGGCACTTGTTGTTCTTCAGCTTTCAGCAACCCCACAGCAGAGGGATCTTCTGAGAGACCAGGCAAGGTGGACAGCTGCTCAATTTCCTCAGTCTCCAAAGCAGCAATACCAAAAGCCCACCGGTACCCTTTTGGGTCTTTGAAGTACCCTCTCTTGAGGTAGTCTATGCCGAGGATGCATGGAGCCTCTGGACCAGTCACAATAGGGTGCTTTTGCCACTCCCTCCCAGTCAGGCTGATTTCAGCCTCCAGCACAGTCAACTCTTGGGATCCTCCTGTTACTCCAGAAATATAGATGGGTTCCACCCCTTGACAGCTTGATGGCATCAGGGTACACTGTGCACCGGTATCTACTAGAGCCTTATACTTCTGTGGGACTGATGTGCCAGGCCATCTGATCCACACAGTCCAGTAAATCCAATTGTCCCCTACCTCCACCTGGCTGGAGGCAGGGCCCCTCTAATGGTCGTCACAGCATTGGACACTTAAGTCGTGTTGAAAGGGATTATTCTTCGTTATCACAGGAGCTGGAGTAAAATCAGCTCTTCCACTCCATCTGGGAAACTGCTCACCAGAGACTGAAGCCGTAGCTCTCATGGGACGATCAGTCTTGGCCCTTGCTCCCCTCTTCAGTTCACTCACCCGTTCCTCCAAAGCTGAAGTAGGTTTTCCATCCCACTTTGTCATGTCTTCTCCGTGATCCAGCAGGTAAAACCATAGGGTACCCCGTGGCGTATACCTTCTGTATCTCCTCTCTTGAATAATAGGACGTCTTTTGTTAATAGCTGAGACGTGTGTTGGTACACGTGAGGAGCTGGATAAATCAGATACATCGTCCCTCAATTTGTCGAGGTCCTGGGACAGTTTTTTCACAGCTGAGATGATGGAAGGAGTGAGATTGTCTTCGAACTCTCGGAGTTTATGAACCATTTCATCCACTGTTAGTGGTACTATGTCATTCCAGGTCACTGTTGCCAATGAATGGGCATATGATGACGGTGCATTCCGTGTAAGTTTTCGCCACATGGGTCGTGTACATTCAACTTCATCTGGATCTATAGGTGTATCCCCGTTATTTGGCTTGATGTGATAGATCATCTCTACGATGGCCGATTCCCTCAGAGACTGGATGCCTTTGTCTATAGTAGTCCACTTGGCCGAACGACTCGTAACATCGTCCTTGTACGGAAACCTTTCTTTCACAGCTGCCAAGAGCCTCCTCCAAAGGCTGAGGGACTTTTTCTCTCTTGCAATTGCTTTGTCAATTCCCCCTTCTCTAGCAAGTGATCCCAGCTGCTTGGCTTCTGTACCTTCTAGTTCGTGACCATCGGCCCCATTGTCCCAGCATCGGAGTAACCAGGTGATGATGTGCTCCCCTGGTTGACGGGTAAAATCTTTTCGCATATTCTGCAGCTCGGTTGAGGTCCGAGGTCGAGAAGTTACCTCTTCTTCTTCTTCTTCGTCATGTGATGATGACTCCTGATCAGATTCTGGACCGGGTGGTGAATTCATTGGTTCTTCATCTCGCTTCACCCTTTTTGCCTCCTTTTTGCTTGTTCTCTTGCGTACAGGGGCAACCGATATTGGTACGAATTGGTCCTCTGGTTTGGCTGCAGTGATTATCACTGTGGTTTGAGTAGCGACTGTACTTGTTGCTGGGGGTGGTGTAGCTACCGTGCTTGGAGCTGGGGTAACCGCGCTGTCTGTTGCAGTTGAAGTTTGAGCAGCTGCTGTACTTGCCACTGGGGTAGCTGCGCAGTTCATTGCAGCCAAAGTTTGAGTAGCGACTGTCGCTTTGCCCTCAAATCCGCCGATATTCTTTTCCTTTTGAAGGTGCTGGATAGTGTTGAACAAGGCCCTGTAAGCATAGGCCAAGCCCCAGCACGTTGCCGTGATTTGTCCATCTCTGGTATGGCCAGAATGACCACACACCTCATTTAAGTGTTTTACTAATTCTTCTGGATTTTGCAGTTGTTCGGTAGTGAAATTCCAAAATACTGGAGGGGCCCACTGACCTAGATACTTGCCCATACTATCCCACACACCCTGCCACTCATGGCTGTCCAGCCTCTGGGAAAATCTCTCGGTCCTCCTACATCGTCTTTTGACCCCAGACAAGACCCAAACCTGAATCTGCTTAACTCTTGAAATCAGTAGTGGGCAAAACACACTCTGTATGCGTGTTAGCATGGTGATTCCCATCACCATCAGCAAACAAGTCTCAACAGCATTAAAAGGCCATTAAAAAAATTCAAAACTCTCAAATGTAAATGGTCTGGGGGGACAACTAGGAGGGTAAAAGGATGTCTCCTTCACAGGTTGAGCACCTGAGAAGGAGAAAAAAGATGTGTAATTGCTAAGCACCTCCATCATATACCTCCCAAAGTATAAAGGTGGTGACCACACTGGGAACATAAACCAGATCAGTTTCATGATCAATGATTCTATTGTATTACAAGTCATTACCATAAAGTACAATGGGATAAAAACCTTAGCCCAAGCCCCACACTTGAAAAACACTAATACAGCCAATACCGGATGGACGTAAGATATGGCATACTGAAACTGTGAGATCAAGAGGAAAAACCCTGAGAGCCAATAAATCAGCATTGTGACGAGTGACTATCAATCCAGTCAGATCTGTTCTTATCTCAACCCCTTCGTGCCCCACGTTGGGCGCCAAAAAGAACTGTCGTGGTTTAAACCCAGTCAGGTAACTTGTTCACTCACTCCCAGTGAGTGGTGCCGAGCTGACAACAATCAAGGTCCGTGTCCGTCTCCCCCCCCCTGCACCGGGGCTCTCCCCTTCCCCGCTCCCGGAGGAACGGGGAGGAGGATCGAGAGAGTGCAACTCCTACGGGTTGAGACAAGAACAGTCCAGCAACAAATCACCACCGCTACTATCAGCTAAAACAATGATAAGGGAAAATAACAAGGGGAGAGAATACGATACCACCGGCCAAGAAAACGAGTTCCACCCGGAAGCTCCTGTCCTACCGGGTAACTCCCAGTTACCCCCCACCCCGGGCATGACGTGCTGTGGTATGGAATACCTCCCCGGCTAGCCCGGGTCAGGCGCCCCGTCTCTGCTTCCTCACAGCTTCCCCTCCTCCCTGGCAGAGCATGAGCCTCACAGAGTCCTTGGTCAGGGTAAACATCACTTAGCAACAACCGACAACATCGGCTTCACCAACGCTGTTCTCAAACTAGAAGTCAAAACACAGCACTGCACCAGTTAACACAAAGGAAAAAACATGACTGCTACTGCTGAACCCAGGACAAGGGACCTTAGGGAGGAGCTGGTGGCACAAGGGAGCTCCAGAGCATGCCACAAACAGAGCATCCCATAGGGATTCACAGCATCCTATAGGGATTCACAGCATCCCACAAGCAGAGCATCCCACAGGTGTTCAGAGCATCCCACAGGTGTTCAGAGCATCCCACAAGCAGGGCATCTATCTTGGGTTCAGCAGCAGCAGTCATTTTTTCTCCCTCTTGGTACCTGGTGCAGGCTGAGTTTTTGACTTTCAGCCTGGGAACAGCGCTGATAACACTGATGCTTTTCGTTGCTGCTCAAACGTTCAGTCTGACCAAGGACTTTGTGAGCCTCATGCTCTGCCATGGAGGGAGGAGGAAGGGAAGCCAGGAGGAAGCAGAGACAGGACACCTGACCCAAACCAGCCAAAGAGGTATTCCATACCACAGCACGTCATGCCCGGGAGGTAACAGGGAGTTACCCAGAAGGGCACTCACTGCTCGGTCGGGCTCGGTCGGCGGGTGGTATTGTATTCTCTTCCCTTGTTATTTCCCTTATTGTTATTGGTGTAGCAGCAGTGGTTTGTGTTACACCTTAGTTACTGGGCTGTTCTTATCCAACCCGGGGGAGGTACATTCTTTCGATTCTCCTCCCCATCCCTCCAGGAGCGGGGGCAAGGGAAGAAGGGGGGGGGGGGGGAGGTGAGCGAGCGAGACTGCATGGCTGACTGGGTTTTAAACCACGACTAAAGTTGAGATTGCGATTGCATGGGAACCTAGATACTCCTCTACCACACAACAGCAACATTTCACAGAGTAAACTTAGGCAAGAAGCTAACTCCACACAGAAAAATTACCTTCAGCAACCAAATTGCTGTCATCCATCAGGTCCTACTTTGTTCCTCATCTGCACAGAGCTGTTTCAGGTCTCGGTTTCCTCCTGATTTGTTAGGCTAGTCGGCCACAGCACATTTTTTTAGCACTAATGCATACCTTGAACACAATACCTGTTGAAATAAAAGCCACTAATTGTCCTATTTTATAAGAGACAGCTGAATATTGTTTTCAGAAACCTTAAAGAATCTTCAGCTTACTTAAAAATTGTGGTTTACTTTAATCTGTATCCGAATAATAAGCTTGTACCTTAAAGCAGAATCCATGGTTTGTTGGTGCTCCAGAAATCTTTTTGCCTGTCAAAGACATGTACGTATCACTAAGGCTGAATTCACAGAAAAACTGCAGATGCCTTGGCTCCTAAAAAGAAGAGCAATGTACTATAGTTAGACTATTTTTAGCCAGCCCCTCCAGATAAGAGAATCAGGAGATGTAGTGGTTATCCTGGTCCAAAATAGTCTTAACATACTGTATGTTTAACTCCGACATTGTGAAATCTAGAAAGAGACAACTCAGCAGCAACTTCATAATGCAGAGAAAAACCACATCAAACTAGTCAAAGAGCTCATTCTGTCAGAGAGGGAGAAAAACCAAAGTACAAGTGATGACACTTCTGGGAAAGCATCCGCTAAATTCAAGCCACAATAATATTACAGGAGGAGTCACGTTTTGAGAGCTGTATGCATTTCAAACATCAAAATAAAAGGTACTTTCATAACCTGAAAACTGTCCACTCCTCTTTCTAACCATTATCTCCATCCTCTAAGATGAACCAAGTTAAGGAAGAAAACAAAAGAGGTTTGCTGAAGGATACAAAAGCAGCTCAAGGATTACTCTGGCAGTTAGCACAGAAAATTCACAACAAGAAAAATCTTTAAGTGCTTTACGTAAAAGGTGTCTCAACTCCAGTGTATCCTGTTTAACATTATCAGGTTTCAAGAACCGCCACCAAAAAGTTGAAGTAGTAAAATGGAAAACTGTACAGTGACAGAACGTGAGAACTCGCAAAATCTTCCTGTAAAATCCCTTTATACACAGGCGTTTTTTATTTTACATCATGAAGTAAGACAACCCCTTTTCAAAGCACCTACTTCCACTTCAGCATTTTAACTACCAGCTGAAAATTGATTTTAAAAGAGTACGCTGTTAACTGACTGGAAAAATATTGATCAGAATGAAGCAAAGTTAGGCAAAAGGAAATTACTCTAAGACAATACTTTTCCAAGTTTATATCGCTCTACATTTTATCCAGAATAAATATTTTTCTTCCTTTTTATCGGTGGAAGTTGAAATTCAATTTTTTCTTATTAGAACAGATTTTAAATACATACACCTTTGCTCTAACTTCGTTATGTTATTATGTTCTCCCTTTTTTATTTTCCCTTACCTTAGATGTACCTTTAGTGGAAAAATAAAGGCCAGATCTTCTCAAAAGAAAGTACAGTTCTGTCCGGGATTTTTCCCCCTGCTCCTTTGCATGCAAATAACTGTGAATCTCAGGGGATGTGCTGGAGCTTAGGAACATCTGAAAGAAAACATCAGATGTGCATTTCTCCTTCCACCTGAAACCAGCTTTCTATGTCACTAACATACTCAGACAGAACTAAGGGGAATAAACCCCTAAATCCAGTATCACACCACAGGAATTCAATTATGATTGCATCTAATCCCATTAAGAGTACTTCTGACTTAAGATGTGTAGAATGTTACACAGCTCCAAGGTATGCTAAGCAAGTTACATATTTATATAGAACGTATGGTTTGAAATGAGAGTATTAACTATGCAATATGTTGACTTCAGCAACAAAACCAGTGTTAAGAAGTTCTGATCCCATGCCTCAGACCCTACGTATAGAAAACTGCAAATGAACGCTACCAACAGATGAAGAAGAAACAAAACAAAGCTACCTCTCCTTCCTCCTGTGTTACAAACCAGGTAAAGGAACCGATCTGAGCTAAAATTAATTCAGCAAAGAACTCACAAAAACTGAATCACAAACCCATGCAGGTCAGGTAGATGTTACCATTTTCAAAAGGAGGAGACAAAGAAGCCACCTGAAGGGGTGCCTGAGCAGGAGCTTTAGGAGCCAAAAGCAGAAGCTGGGCCAATCATCGAGACAGCTGCTCGAGATATTCAATGGCTTTGCTTTAGCCATTTCAACCAGACATTGTCAGAGCGCAACACGATTGTTACCTAGCAAGACACTGTTATCTTAGCAAAGAGCAAGTACACAGTTCTACTCAGTCTGCAGGACAAAACTGCAGAAGTACCCATTAAAAGCTGGCAACCACATTAACTTTATGTTCATTCCATGAAATGCATTATTCATTTTCATTCCTCTTCTTCCAATAAAACTGCTCAGAACAATGACTCACATCTAAGCATACTAACCTAGAATCCTTCAGTTTCCAGATACGCAAAGGAACCAACGTCATTACTAAGCTCTTAAAGGAAAATTGCCCCAGGCTGCTCTGTACTATTATCAATTCTATCCAGACTTCTACAGAGATAGGCAACAAAGGCTTTTCGGGTTGATAGCTGCAGTTTCCACTGCTGCATTTTCCTCCTGTCCACTGCCACTTCCAGAAAATCGGATTTGAGGACACAAAGCAAAAGTTGAGCAGGCAAGAGACAGAATGGACACTACAGGACTGCAGGAAAATAATGAAATGAATGTGATTTTGGAAGCACACCAGGTTCTTCAGACACTAAATAATGCAGTTCAACCGAGAAACACAAGGTTGCTTTCGCTTCTATTGTTCTCCTGTCCTGCAGTCTAAATTGAGCTGGTGTGAATGCAGTAACATGGGCAGGCTTCACTTGACAGGGGAGCGTCCTAGCTCACAACAAAGAATGCATCATGCATAGCTTCATCGCTGTTCACCTGAACAGTTACGTTACAGTAAGACTAGGTACATCTGTCTACAGCGCTGATGGCACACAGCTGGGTGCAAATGCAGTTTAAGCTATTTCAGCCACACTGAAGCAGAAGGCGAGGTTCTGGTAGGTGTTCCAGCCTGTTCATCTCCCCATTTGCCACCAATGAACAGGTTCACTGGTAGCAAACATAAAGGCTGAGTTGAAGAAGTATTTTAACTCCATAAACAACGTCAAATGGAAGCTTTAGGAAAATCTAAACGAGTCAATCAATGTAAAAAAAGAACAGCATCTTTTTGGGTTTTAGTATCTCTGCTTAACACGAAAGGAGTGCTTGGCTCGCAGCCTGCACAAGTGTCTTTCCCAGGATTTCTGCCATAAGAGCTTCAAACCAGAAGTGCTGTCATGAAAAACGCTCTTCTTACTCAGCAGACCAAAGTGGAATACAAAATACAAAGCTCAGCTTCAACAGTCATCGTTGTGCCCATGCTATCAATTAAAATAAAGGAGCAATAATGCTAGGAAAAACACAATCCCAGATCCATCTTTTTCTTTCTAAGACAGCTGAGGACTGTGTGAGAAAGTACAACCTGAGCAAGCTGAAGTTAAACTAGTAAACGTCAGAAGGAATGCGCAGTAAAAATATTTCAGAGTCAGAACCGAATGCAATAAACACCTAGAACTAAGGATAGGAGAAAAGATCCCTTCTTCGGGATTTTTGTTCTGGCTTGGTTTTGGAAGGGTTTTCTGTTGTTGTTTTGGTTGTTCCCTGGTTGGTTGTTTTTATTTAACGGAGGTATGTGCAAATTTACTACTGGGGGAATGGATCCCTCTTCAAACAGATAACCGATATATGCCTAATATCAGAAAAATAAGTCCTTAATACAGGAAGATGAATTGCAGAGTTAAATGATGGTATGCTGCAGGCAGGGATTACCAGTCACACGGTACACAGAAACAAACTTGCACCCTCTCTCCCATGCAGTGAAATATAGAACATGATTTGTAGGCTGGTGTCAAACATCACCATGCCTTTCCGAGAGCAGCGTATGACAGCACCAAGGACTCAATGATGATTTGCTTAACTGCAAAGCCAACCCATTGAAAACCAATCTGAACAAAAACCAAAGCAAAATAAATGCCTTTTGTTGGTAAAAAAACAAATCAATCAACAGGTGAGAAAACAGAACAGGAAAAAAACATTGCACTGTCTCAGATGAATACAACAAAAATCAGAAACTCTAGATGTCACTTAGCAGGGCAAACTTTGGCCTTTTCAAGCAATTGCTAGGGGAAATCCCATGGGCAGGGCTGCTTGAAGGTAAAGGGGCCCAAGATAGTTGGTTGACATTCAAGGACTGCTTTTTCCGTGCTCAAGATCGGAGCATCCCGACACGTAGGAAGTCAAGGAAGAGGGCCAAGAGACCTGCGTGGCTAAATAGGGAATTGCTGGGTATGCTCAAGTGGAAGAGGAGAGTTTACAGGTCATGGAAGGAGGGGCTGGCCACTTGGGAGGAATATAAGGCTGCTGCTAGAGGATGTAGGAAGGCAGCTAGGAGGACTAAGGCATCCTTAGAATTAAACCTGGCAAGAAGGGTCAAGGACAGCAAAAAGAGCTTTTTTAAATACATGGCAGATAAAACTAACACCAGAGGCAATGTAGGCCCACTGATGAACGGGATGGGTGCCCTGGTGACAGAAGATAAAGAGATGGCAGAGTTACTGAATGCCTTCTTTGTCTCTGTCTACTCTGCTGCGGGCAGTCCTGAAGAGCCCTGTACCCCTGAGACCTTAGATGAAGTCAGGTCGACGGAGCGGTTTGCCTTAGTCGATGAGGAATGGGTTAGAGACCAGTTGAGCAATCTGGACATCCATAAATCCATGGGTCCAGATGGGATGCACCCGCGGGTGCTGAGGGAACTGGCGGAAGTCATTGCTAGACCACTCTCCATCATCTTTACCAAGTCTTGGGAAGCGGGAGAGGTGCCTGAGGACTGGAGGAAAGCAAATGTCACTCCAGTCTTCAAAAAGGGCAAGAAGGAGGACCCAGGTAACTACAGACCGGTCAGCCTCACCTCCATCCCTGGGAAAGTGATGGAACACCTTATCCTTGGTACCATCTTAAGGCATATCAAGGATAAGAAGGTTATGAGGGGCAGTCAACATGGCTTCACCAGGGGGAAATCATGTTTGACCAATCTCTTAGTCTTTTATGAGGAAATAACACGGTGGATGGATGATGGCAGAGCGGTGGATGTGGTCTACCTTGACCTCAGCAAAGCATTTGACACAGTCTCCCACAGCATCCTCACGGCTAAAATGAGGAAGTGTGGACTGGATGATCAGGTAGTGAGGTGGACTGCGAACTGGCTGAAGGAGAGAAGCCAGAGAGTTGTAGTCTATGGGGCTGAGTCTAGTTGGAGGCCTGTAACTAGTGGAGTGCCTCAAGGGTCAGTACTGGGACCGGTATTATTTAATATATTCATCAATGATTTAGATGAGGGAATTGAGTGTACTATCAGCAAGTTTGCTGATGACACTAAGCTGGGAGGAGTGGCTGATACCCCAGAAGGCTGTGCTGCCATCCAGCGAGACCTGGATAGGCTGGAGAGTTGGACAGGGAGTAACTTGATGAAATATAACAAGGGAAAGTGTAGAGTCCTGCATCTGGGCAGGAACAACCCCAGGTTCCAGTATAGGTTGGGGAACGACCTGTTAGAGAGCAGTGTAGGGGAGAGGGACCTGGGGGTCCTAGTGGACGACAGGATGACCATGAGCCAACACTGTGCCCTTGTGGCTAAGAAGGCCAATGGCATCCTGGGGTGTATTAGAAGGGCGGTGGTTAGTAGGTCGAGAGAGGTCCTCCTTCCCCTCTACTCTGCCCTGGTGAGACCGCATCTGGAGTATTGTGTCCAGTTCTGGGCCCCTCAGTTCAAGAAGGACAGGGAGCTGCTGGAGAGAGTCCAGCGCAGGGCAACAAAGATGATTAAGGGAGTGGAACATCTCCCTTATGAGGAAAGACTGAGGGAGCTGGGTCTCTATAGTTTGGAGAAGAGGAGACTGAGGGGTGACCTTATCAGTGTCTATAAATATATAAAGGGGGAGTGTCACGAGGACGGAGCCAGGCTCTACTCAGTGGCAAACAATGATAGGACAAGGGGTAATGGGTACAAACTGGAACCCAAGAGGTTCCACTTAAACTTGAGAAGAAACTTCTTCTCAGTGAGGGTGACGGAACATTGGAACAGGCTGCCCAGGGAGGTTGTGGAGTCTCCTTCCCTGGAGACATTCAAAACCCGCCTGGACACATTCCTGTATAACATTATCTAGGTGTTCCTGCTCTGGCAGGGGGATTGGACTAGATGATCTTTCGAGGTCCCTTCCAATCTCTAACATACTGTGATACTGTGATACTGTGATGTCACTAAATGCAATGAAGTTTGAGAGCCATACTCGTAACTAGAAACCTTATCTGTCTGCACCTGCAACATTTTGAATGAAAGACTGGCTGCAGTAGCATGGAAAATATTTGCTAAGGTGGATGCTTCTCAAGCATTACACACTATTTCTGACAGTCAAAGAAGCCAACATTTTCCCAAGGCTCTGTGAATCCAGTTTGAATTTGATGACTGATTTCTTCAAAGATGTGACCACAGTTGGCAGTGATCCAGCCCGATGCTGCTGGGAATGAGCAGGATTTTGCCCTGAACCTGCTGACAAATTCTAGGGCCCCAAGCAGTGCCAGTGAAGAGCTGTTACTGACTCTCAGTATTGTCTCCTGTTGACTTCAGTCAGTCTGAGAGCTTTAGACTGGCAGAAAGGCCAGAAAAACCTAGAAGGGAAAATGAGGAAAGGCAGACTGGACATGCCGAGGAGATTGACAAGAGACTGAAGTTCTGTGCACGGCTATTTCAGCCTGAAATCTGGAACAGAATAGGATGGGAAACTGCTCAGGGACAGAGAGACTTTCTGTGGCAGAATGGTTAGAGAAAGAAAGCTTAACTCTGAAATCTGTGAAGGCAGAGAATGAGAACAACTCAGAACATGGGGGAGTGGGGCAAGAGATGGCAATGGGGAAGGCCAAAAGGAAAAGTCACTACCAGGAATTCTACCTTTCACAAAAGGATGAGTGCCTGTCTTGGTAAGCCCGCTGTGTCTTTAACTTAATTTTTGCATATATAAGATTTATTTTGTTATGCTTATTTAGGAAAGGCATGTGCTCTCTTCTTTAACACATCCTACATCAGGTGCAAGGTTCTTTTTATTCCTCTGGAAGACAGGTTGGACGTGTGCTGTCTACAATAGGTTTTTCTAACGTATTCACATCACATGTAAAAAGCTATTAGAAAGAAGCTGCGAAATTGGCCAACAGAACTCTGAACTTCAAGTCTACCAACCAAACAGTTGCATCTATTAAACAGTGGGCAGTGGGAGGGGAATAGGTTTATTCTTAAAAACAAAACCAGAAAGAACTGTAATTACCCAAGTAATTTCAATCTTGTGTTTTTGAAGGTGTCACTGTTAAATTTAAAACACTGACATACTGCATAGTGAAAAAAAATCTGTTACAAATACAATTAAATATAAAACCTCCAACATTAAAAATTGGAGAAATGTTATTCACAGACAAAAAACAAGCCAAGCCACAACAAAAAAAAAAGAAAAAAAAGGGGGGGGCTGGGGGGGGGGGGGAGAAAAAAGAAAGAAATCTAGGATAAAATTTTGACCCTTCAAAGGAATTTAAAAAAAAAAACCACCAACACCTTATTGACTTCAGTGAGGGTAGGATATCACCTACTAACGACTCAGTTCTGTCAACACTCTAGGCTGTGCAGTCCATTCATTGGAAATGCTGTCATGAGTAAAGAGAGGCCTCAGATAAAGAGCTTCATGCTACCTTCCTTCTTGAAATGCTTTTAAGCATCCGATTTGCTTAAATAGCCTACAGCAAGACTTCCAGATTATTCACACTGCCTACCACTAGACATGTACATACAGTGTTGTCTCAGAGAAACCATATTCTAATAAATATGGCTTCTAATTCTAATAGTGACACACTTTATTTTTAGGCTATAGGTCAAACCTCTCTTCGGTACACACAGACATCTGGGGTAGGTCAGACCTAGTAATTTCACTTAGCACATGCTAAATGGATAGCAGACAGTTAACTGGTTTTTGTTCTGAGGCTATTCAGATGTTCTGACTTAAAGCCATCAGCCAAAATACTCACTTTCAATGAAAGTCAAGAAAAACATACTTGAAAAATATTTTACTCGCTCACTGCTCAATCCACAAAAAACTATAAAAGTATCAGAAGTGATTTTTTAATCACTTGTAAGCACTGAGTTGGTAAAACTAATGTCTCTCTTGCTACTTGACCAAGCACATACAAAGAATAACCAAGACTGTTAACTTGTCTTAATGAAAGTTTCCAAGGATATAGGGACTGGCTGTGAACAACTGACCCAACAGCTTCTGCTGAAACGGGCGTGAGGACTGCACAGTTCACAAAGGTATTCTCTGCCTCATGCCTCCTAAGTTTTATTGAACAAAATACAGTTAAACAGACAATACACCATAAAACAGCAACAGAGGAGCGTTCACAACAGATTTTTCCACCTATCAAAATGGGGTGTAACCATTACCTCTTTAGAATGATTCTTAATCTTACCCACAAGCTCTGCACATTCGCTGTATATCGTATATGGGCAAGAGCATCCAAATCAAATGTTTATGTTACACTGCAAAATCTACTTGATATTTGGGTAGCAAAAGTGAACCAATTTTCATTGGATATGCAGCATCTGTAGAAATTAATTCTTTTTATTTAGGTTTGTAAAAATTATTTACAGAATCTAGTTCTGTATGTGTCAATTATATTTAATTTGAAACATTTTTAATCCATTGGGGGTTAGCTTAACCTCCTGACTAAACATCCATTTTTGTAAGGATATAACTTTTTAATACAGAAGAATGTTTTGAGAATTATTTATTTAATGTTTTTCCTTTACTGGCGGATGCTAGAGTAGAATTTATTATATAATTAAAAAAAAAACCTCAACAACCTAGCTTTAATATTTCTTTTAGTTTTACCTTTCAAATCCTGTGTTCTTATGTTGCCTTTCCAACCAGTCTTTATCCCCAAAACTCACACATAGGCTTGTTGTCTTAAGACCACTGAAAGTTCTTCTATTAATTAATTTTTCTAGTGACAAGCAAGAGTGATGAGTATGTTTCCACCTTTAGTACTCATTTTTCCCCTCTTTGGGAAGTAAGACCATGATCCCTGATATGGTCATTCTGTGAATCTATTCCCACTGTAAGTTAAAATCTTGTGTCCACTTAAAGATGACTAACACTGAGTGACCTACCTTGTTTTTCCCCAAAGGCTACAGTAGCCTTCCAGCTAACAAATCATACTAGTCACTCTGAATTTTCTGCTCATTAAGTTTAACCTTTTAAGCCTTTTTTTTTAGCGGGTTGTATCACATTCCCATTTCCTCATTATCCTACCAATGCCTGCTGTTAAGTATGTGCCAAGTACTGCAGCACTCCACCTTTTTAAGGAAACAGGGTCTTTCACCTGAAATACCCAAGAAAGGCATTAACCATTTTTACTTCATCTTCTGTTTTGACACTCCGAAAGAATGCCTAAGTTTCCAAGTGCGGTCATACAGTAACTGTCTGGCAGGGACACACCACTTCATACCTCCTAAGGAAAAAAGTAGTAACCATATTTTGAGGTATTCATAACCTAGGAACAGCTCCAACAGTGGCAAAGAATTATGCTCACAAAAAAACAGGCAATGGGAAATTCTAAGCTATGCTGGCTCATCTTCATTCAAAGATTACACACGTGTAATATCCCAGAGTGGCTTACAGCTGCATGGGGCTCACTTGGAAAAGGTATCATATGATCCGGAAAAAAGCTCTGGAACAATAACAATTTGCATCAAAGTTCAAGAAAAATAAATATAAAACTTCCTATCCCTTTTGGATGCAAAATTAAAGTTCTCCCTGCCCTGCAAGAAACTGCAGGTTCTCTGATCCAGGAATTCACATTTACCTTACTATCATTCCTCAATTTGTGGTATCCGATATATTATTTGCTGAAAACCTTAAAAACTTTGAGAAAACATCTGCGGTTTCTGGAATCAAGAGGGTTTCATACACCACTACTTAGCTCTTAGTGCTGTTTTTCTAGTAGTAATTTCTATTGCTATTGAAGTTTAAGAGTTGCCTGGGGGTTCAACGTGCTGCAAAGTAGGGGCAACATATGCCAACAGTGTTTTCTACTGCTTTCCTTACACTAGGAACCCAGCAAACCTTTTTTGGAAAAACTGCCAGTAATAGAGAATAAGTCCTCTCAGTTTTTATCTAACTATCCACTTTGTGTACGAATATCAGTTAGATCTGACAACATCAATATGGTATGGTTAAAAAGTCCACATTTAAAGTGTTGATTTCATTATCAAGGAAAGCTCAAGGGGTAATTTATGGATAGACCTGCAGCTGGGGAGTTCAGTACACTCATGCAAATATGAACCAGCCAAGAATTTGATCACTACTTAGGAAGTAAAGGCACAGCTACAGGTTGGGCAGAGAAGAGATTCAGAGCAGCCCTGTGGAGAAGGACCTTGGGGTGCTGGTCGATGAGAAAATGAACATGAGCCGACTTCAGTGTGCACTCCCAGCCCAGAAAGCCAACCGTATCCTGGGCTGCATCAAAAGGAGTGTGACCAGCAGGGCAAAGGAGCTGATCCTGCCCCTCTGCTCTGCTCTTGTGAGACCTCACCTGGAGCATTGTGTGCAGTTCTGGTGTCCTCAACATAAAAAGGACATGGAACTGTTGGAACAAGTCCAGAGGAGGGACAAGAGGGTGATCAGGGGACTGGAGCACCTCCTGTATGAAGATTGGCTGAGAAAGTTGGGGCTGTTCAGCCTGGAGAAGAGAAGGCTGCGTGGAGACCTCATAGCAGCCTTCCAGTATCTGAAGGAGGCCTATAGGGATGCTGGGGAGGGACTCTTCAGTAGGAATTGTAATGATAGGACAAGGGGTAATGGGTTCAAACTTAAACAGAGGAAGTTTAGACTGGATATAGGGAAGAAATTCCAGGTGAGGGCCTGGAATGGGTTGCCCAGGGAGGCTGTGAATGCTCCATCCCTGGCGGTGTTCAAGGCCAGGTTGGACGAAGCCTTGGGTAGAATAGTTTAGTGGGAGGTGTCCCTGCCCATGGTAGGGGGGTTGGAACTTGATGATGTTAATGTCCTTTCCAATCCTAACTATTCTATGATTCTAAGTTTTCCCAAGGTCTGGACAAGTTTGAAGCTAATATTCCCTTGACCATCAAATGTCCAGTGACCTTCATTTTTAATAAAACTGAACTACTGGTAGGGTTGATTCATATCAACAGAGCATCCCTGCTACACCTGGGTTCACAGTACCCAGAAGAATGACTCAAGCAGAAACAGTAAACTCTCTGATCAACCACAGTTGCTTATGCTAGTCATACCTGCATGTCTGCCACACTCCACAGCTGGTTCCAAGCACTGGCTAACCAACACACTTCTTTGAAAGCTTCTCAACTAACCATTGACTGTCTCAAGCTTAGGATTTTTCACTGGTGCAATGACACCTCTAGATTGGGGAGTACATGATTTGCCCAGAGAAACACAGGTGGAGAAAGAAAAAGCCTCAGATCTCTTGGATCTTTTGTTACCTTAATATTTACCTTTTCATCTTCTTCACAGGTAGATAATTTGAGTTCCCTTCCACTGTTCACCTTTCAAGTCCTCATACATTTCTATTTCTCCCTTTGACATCTGAAACAAGCTGGCTTTACAGAAGACGGCATTACCAGTGACCCAAATACACCATGCATTTGAGCTACCAGAGGGTGAACTCCTCCAGCTGAGCCAGGACTGCTTCCACGGCCTTTGTCATCAGCCACAGCATGAATTAGCAACATTAACCTTTGGCAATACCCTTGAATTAGGAGTTGTCTCTGCCCTCCTTCCATTCCTTACATACACTAACTCCGGCTTCACTTCCACTTGCTCCTAACAGGCTACAGCTGCTCACAGCCCTTTGTGTCAGCTGTCATGTAGCTGCAGCTGTGAGAAGCTGCCACAGGGCACCACTGGCCCATAACATCCAATTTTCACTTAAACAATAAAATCCATCTTTGCTACAGATGCCCCTCCTTACACTGCTTCATTTTATGTTTTGTTGTCACTCGATGGAAACTTCACTCAATTTCAATCACTTTATTTTGTTGCAGGTCTATGTGCAAACTTCAATAAAGTTAAGCCCATGCCTGCATGATGTTTATAGCTGAGACTAATTAACAGCTGAGCTAGTGGAGAGGCAAAGATATGTTGCTTGGCCTCCCTCTGCTCAGCTTTGGGCCAAGGCAGGGGAGCAGGCCTGCTGTCCTGTCGCTGGTCACTCCACTAAGGTGGTCGTGTGTTCTCAGAAGCCCCAACAGAAGGTGGGGATGCTCAAAGGCTGGTAGTTGCGAAGCAGAGGAGGAGAGGTGGGCAGGCTGCCTTACCTTGCCTGGGCGGCAGGCTGCTGGCCCTCCCTTCACTGTTTTGTCTCCTCCAAGGCTGCTTTTGGTTCCATCCTGTACATGGTAGGTCCTTTTCCGTAGACGTCCAGTCCCACCTTGGGGAAAGCAGCAGGACCTGGTGTCTGTAAGAGAGGCAGGGAGGTTGCTGGGTACACAAGTGTTCTGCTGACAGGCAGGGTACTCAACAAAATGATCACACACTCGCTGTACAACATGCACAGTGGATTAAACCAGCACACTAAAGCAAACAAGCACAGTAAAGCAAACTGGGTAGATATTTCTATACAGTAAGTAAGTACAGTAAAACAAATTGTGTACATGTTTATAAGTAAAGTACAGATGACAATTAGCAGCGCATCGAATCAATACTGCATAGAGAGACCAGAGACTTAGAAGAAAGACATCACCAGCCATCATCAAACCATCCTCCAGGCCCACACTTCAGCTGGGAAGCCCCATTGCAGCCATTGCCGGGAGACTCAGGTAATCAGGAAAGTTCCTACGAGGTCCATCCACACATAGGTGAGGCCTCGGAGTGAGCTACAAGAGGCTCCTGCTTTTGTACCCTCAGAAACACAAGGGGCTTTAGGCCAGCAATTGATCTTGCATCCAGGATATTACTGATGCTGCTGAGAAAAGACAAGACTGCTAATAGCAGAGAAGCAGAAAACTGCTCAGTGAAGCAAAAGGAGGACTTCTTGGAGTTGTTTTCCTAGCCTGCAAAGTGCTTGCCCATATTAACGTTTCCTAAGAAGAAATGAAGAATCATCTTGTCAAAGAACAAACAATGTAGTTGTAGATGCCAGAAGAAGGAAACTTCCTAAGGTGCGGGTGCTAGCACTGCTGGGAAGGTGCTAGAATGCGACAGCCTCAGATCGAGAGGTAAGAAAACGTACCCCTGTGCTTCAGACAGGCTGAGGATGGAGAGTAGCTGGTTGCTACCCAGGATTGGAGATGCTTGCTGTCCATCTGCAAGGGAGGTGCTGTCTGGCATCAGAGCCCAGGACGTTGCCTTTTGACCTTCAGACGTGTGCTAAAAACAGGAGCGTGCTGATGAGGTGAGATGCAAAAATACTAGGACAATCCACAGTACTAGGAAGGCTGCTGTAGGAAGGAAGAGCTGAGGCCATCACTGGCTGGCCCGAGTCCTGCTGCATGAAGACTTCAATTTGAATCTCCTTTAACTTTCCTTGCTATTAATTTTGGCTAGGAAAACCAAGTGGAATGTTTTCAAAACTGACAGTCATTCTGAGGAACACTAAAGCTTTTGGCTCCTTGCTCATTTCTGCATACCACAGTGCTGGTTTTCCCTACTGGAACTTTGCAAGTGCTCAGGCACAGAAACCATCAACCAGGAAGTCTCATCCGGGTACCCTCAGCCATTTGATACAACAGATTCTGATCTTTGTTTTTCAATTCCTAAATTATTTCACAGTCTCAGAATCCAACAAACAAGCACTTAAGAAGGGTAAAACCTACTTTGCAGCTCCCCTGAGGTCGGTTACGTTTCTTGTTTTCCCTCTTCCATCTTTGAAGGTAGTCTGATTTGCCACAGCTAGCACACCACTCTTCATGGAGAAGTCCAGGAAGCATCTCTTCAGAACTATTCAAAATACCAAAAGAAAGCAGAAATGGAAAGCAATGGAAAAAGGAAGCAATGGAAAAAAAAGACAGAAACTATGGGTAAGACAGAGAGAGGAGGAGTTTATAAAAGAGAGAGACAAGGACAGACGTTCACATACTCATTTATGTTGCCCTGCTCTTTGCTGCACCAAATCCTTGGTTTCATTCCAAAGGGAAGAGTAGGTCAGTCCTCCTACACAGCTGTACGTCACCTTTATCTACTGGTTCTGCACTTTCCTTATCAGGTTCCAATAAGCACTGATGCCTGGGCTCAATATTCAGTCTGCAATATCTACTCCCCCACTTATTCTCAGGAAACACTTAACTAACCTGTCTCTTTTCTTCCCTCTCTGATCTTCACCTCTGGCTGTAGGCAAAAAGAAGGTAAGAACTTCTTTGCAAATGATTTTCTGTCTTTTGGGTCAGTACATCATTTTTCATACAGATTTTTAATTCTTTAGCGCTTCATCCATTATTTTCTCTTTTTGACAGCCAGTGCCTGCTTTACACAATCTCTATTTTAAAGCATGGAAAAAAATAACAGCAGTTCCTTATTTGCATGAGCTTCTAGGTCAGTGACAGACACTCTTGAGCTCTGAGACCTCTGCCTGTCTACTCAAAAGCACCTGCTGACCACAGTGACAAAACCAGCTTTTTGTCCCCTTAATTCCTCTGCCACCCTCCATAGGCAGCACTATGTGCAGCCCTGAAAAGCAAGCTGCCCGGTTAACTGGGCTCAAGTACCACCTGAACTTCAACAGCTGCCCAGAGGAGCTTTCCTGCAGTCGTGGCATTTCCTTCGTGCCAACAGGTTGGCTTGGGTTCGGTTGGGTGCTCACATGTTCTGGAAGGAAGAGTTTGCACCGTAAACCACTTCTTATCAGGAATGATTCAAGAGCAAGAAAGAGCTCAGCTTGACCCAATCACACTCCAAGTGTCCATGGATGGCTCTCTAGAAAAAATGATGATAAAGCTTCATACTTTCAAACTGTTTAAAACTGAATGGAGGCCACTGCCAGGTAAGAGCCAGCTCCTCGTGACCTTGCCACAGAACACTTTTCAGACTGGAGCTGTGATTTCATGTGAACGCTTACAGTCTGCTAAGATGTGTGTAAGAAATAGAACCACTCACAAGGCCTGCTTGGAATGATCATCAAAGGACAACCTTCATCACGTAGAGCTTGAGCAACAGACTGAAAAGGGGAAAACCGGGAATGCTGAATACATAGCAGAATTAACTATGTGGGTTTTGTTTCCCACCCACTCTGAGAAAATGCCCCAAACTGGACTCTGTAGCCTCCTCCCCAAACTTGACTGCTGAAGCTGCAAGACACATTCATGATGTGAGAATCCAGCCTCTCAATGGGATTTGGGAAAAGACTATTCTTTACTTTTCTAGTGACAAAAAAGAAAAGACCTCTTCACTTTGGATCGGCAGTGTCCTGGGTTCAGCAGTAGCAGTCATGTTTCTCCTCCTTGGTAGCTGGTGCAGTGCAGTGTTTTGACTTTCGGCTCAGGAACAGAGCTGATAGAGATGTTTTGGTTTGGCCAAGGACTTTGTGAGCCTCATGCTCTGCCAGGGAGGAGGGGAAGCCAGGAGGAAGCAGAGACAGGACACCTGACCCAAACTGACCAAAGAGCTATTCCATACCACAGCACGTCATGCCCAGGATGTAACTGGGAGTTAGCCGGAAGGGCTGGGAGACTGCAGGGTTGGAGGAGGTATCGGTCGGAGCTTGGTCGGGCTTGGGGGGCGAGTTATCGGTCAGTGGGTGGTGAGGTGTTGTATTCTCTTCCCTTGTTATTTCCTTTATCATTATTATCATTGGTGGTAGCAGTAGTGATTTGTGTTATACCTTAGTTACTAAACTGTTCTTATCTCAACCCGTGGGAGTTGCATTCTTTTGATTCTCCTCTCCGTCCCTCCGAGAGCAGGGGGAGGGCAAGAAAGGGGGGGAAGTGAGTGAACGAGTTACCTGACTGGGTTTAAACCACGACAGGCAGGTAAAGCAGCAATGACTGGGCAATCGCTCCTTGCCTCCCCCTTACTTTTCTCCTAAAGAAGAGTAAGAATTTAACACAACTAACACAGCTTTAGTGCAAGGCGGTTTAGAGATGGGAGAAATCACACAGTACATTTGAGTCCAAAATCAGTTCCACGAAAGACAAGACTTCTTTGCCTAGCTAAATTACTGAGGAGCCCTACACAACAGGAGCCTTAAGAACTGCTTTGAGACACTCTGCTCGACTGCTGTGGGGTACTTAAGTACTAAAGGATACTTCTCACAGTACCGCAACCACATGGGTAGCTGCAGATACTCTTTAAGGAAACAGTAATCACTGAAAGATTTAGGGATGGGATGTGCATACAAGACCTTCATCCCTGATCAAATCACTGTCAAAGCGTATGTATGGGAAAACTCCTTATATGGTGAGATCAGAAAAATTCAAAGCTTTGCTGTAGCTCAGTAAAATCATGCTTATTACACATTGCTTGAAGAAACAAAATGTATTCCATCTCCTCCTGATACACACAGACCTTGTGAGGATTCTTAAAATCAGGTCTGCAGAACTGCTTCAAGTAATTCCACTGATCGGGTTTGTATCTGTAGGAAGCCTGAATATCAATGCAGGTCACAAACCTGCCTGGGCACTGTGAGACCCAAGCTGTAAGGAAAGAAGACACACTGGGGGTAGAGAAGGGTAAGGAAAGTCAGTGCAATCAGAAAGCAAGAAAAAAGGCCACCTGCCAAACTGCTCTGTTCTATGGAATTGCCTTCAGTAATGCTTACTGCAGCATTTGGAAAGGGACACAATGCATTTGCAAGTGCATTTTGAAGGGTATGAATTTTAAAATCAAACAAATGTACGTCTAGTTCTTAAGCACCATGACTAAGACGCATCTTTCCCTCCTGAGCCGCTATTTCCATGCAGAAGTGCTCTGTTGAGATCAACGGATTCATTTAACTCTCACAATTCAGGATTTAAAACCACTGGGAAACAGAGATAAGCAAAGCAAGCCGCTCGGCAGGTATCCCAGGAAGGTGTGCTTACAGCTGCCTGCTCCCAGACCTCTCAGTCTCCTCTCTACTGGAACTGCCTAAACACCAGAAATAAAACCCCAAGAGCTTCTCCTTCGGGTCTTTTCTGTTACTTGGTGCATGGTGAGAACAACTAAGAACCAGGCAGCAATGCTTTAGGACTACTCTTGCTCCAAGGTGGATGAAAGAATTAATGATCCAAACTTGGGTACTTAGAAGCTGTGCCATTAGCGATGCCATCTGTAAGCTGCGCTGATCCTTTACCAAAAAGATTCTCTGAATGATGAAAACAACTGCATTTACTGTGAGGGTGGGGAGGCCCTGGAACAGGTTGCCCAGAGAGGCTGTGGATGCTCCATCCCTGGCAGTGCTTAAGGCCAGGCTGGACGGAGTCTTGGACGACACGATCTAGCGTGTGGTGTCCCAGCCTGCGGCAGGGGAATTGGAAGTGGATGATCTTAAGGTCCTTTCCAACTCAAACCATTCTATGATTCTGTGAAAAGAAAATGGCAGGCTCCCTACGGGGAAAAATCACGCATGAGAGAGAAACACTGTTGGGTTTGCACATTTGGGATGAGGCTTTGCAATATTAAGGTTTTGTAATACTAAGACTTTGCAATAATGGGGCTGGGGCTAAGTTACTCAGGGAACAAAACATAGGGTTTGAAATACCGTGACTTAAACAGGCACACTCTGTGCTTAAAGACAACGGCATCTGTGGGCAACAGACACGCTCTGTGGTGCAAAAGAACGTTATCTTTGTACAGCCTATGAAGCTAAGCCGGTGCAAACTGCTGCTGTAGTTAAGCAGTAAGTTGGGGTACCATGTGCCTGCCAGAGAGTTATGAAATCAAACCCTAAAGGGAGAAAAAGAAAGAAGTAAGAGGAAGGGGTGTACGAAACTGAGTAAGGGGAGGTGTAACCAGAGGTAGGACAGTTAGCACGTAGATTATACACGTCGGAGAGGCTGTAAACCTTGGAGTCCCCAACCAATGGGGTAACAAGGGAGGGAACTTGAGGATGGGAAAGGAAATACAAATCAAAGTTCTGCCTTTGCTGTGTGTGCCTGCTTGCCAGGACACCCATTTGTGCACAAACGTTAAATAAATAGCTGCTTCACTGCTGTGTCTGACCGAGGCCTGCCTGAACCTAGAGACTGCTTCTCACCCTTCAACTTCTCAGACACCAAAACCCACGACCCATTCCCTCAGCAGGAGGCTCACCTGAGACTCCAACTTCTCGCCGCCTTCCTTTTTCTGGGACGCTGCTCTGGGAGGGGCACTTTCTCGCCTGACCTGCTGGAGGCTGCTGCTTCTCTTCTTTACTCGTCTCTGCCAGGCATTCTCCTTCTCCTTCCTACTCACCACAGGCAAGCACAGGGGGAAAACAAAGCAGTTGTGTATTTTTTTAACTATAGAAATCCCATGCAAACGTTTCACAGAAGAGACAATCCCCTGCAAAAAAAACGTGTTTACAAAAACCAGCACTCACAGCGACTGCAGCCGCTGGCGAGGGCCTGTGCTTGAGCTACGGCAGTAACTAAGAGTCACCTCAGTGCAGGACGCGACTCCGTGACGAAGCACGGAGCCTCCCGGACACCTGCACAGACAACACTTGGCCAGGAGCCTGCCCACAGAGCACCAGGACAACCTGGGAACCAGAGACTTCCCCAGAAACAAGGCCTGGAACATTTTCAGTTCATCCTCAAATAACCTCCTGTGACACCACACTCATTTTCAGCCGCACGCAGGGACCAGGAAGGTCATACATTATTTTGTACTGTAGGGTGCTGTACGCGTAGGCTGTGTACCGGGCCATCCACAGCTATCTCATACATTAAAAGCGCTAGGATTTAAAGGGCATTTGTAGAGCTTTAATGAGAGAAACTCCGTTTAGTTTTTAGATGGCATAAAATTACATGAACAAACCCTAGATCAACTGCTCCCACATCTAAAGCCTTCAGCTCGATGACCAGGGGAAATCAGCAGCAGGGCAAATAAAGGTTCTGGCCCTTCTCAACACACTGAGACTTGAAATGGAAATGGTACAATGGGCTGCTGAAAACCACACTGAGAGCAACGCTTTGGCTTCATTCCGAGAGCAATGCTGACAACACACTGACGTTTCAGTTGTACCTAAACTGGGGGGAGTTCTTTGGAAGGGAAGGATCACTGCTCGGGTCGGGCTGGGTACCACTCAGCGGGTGCTGAGCAATTGTATTGGGCATCACTTGTGTTTATTGGCTTGGGTTTTTTTTTCCTTTTCCTCTTTTTTTTTTTTCTCTCTTCTTGTTATTTCCCTTATCATTATTATCACTATCACCAGCACTAGTACATTGTGCTTCGGTTATTAAACTGTTCTTATCTCCACCCTCGGGTTTTTCATCCTTCCCCTCCTGCTCCCCATCCCGCTCCAGGAGCCAAAACCCGCCCCAGAGTCACCGACACCTCTGCACACTCCCCCCCGGGTGCCGGGGATCGGCTGCCCCAGCAGCACCTCCCCCCCGGGAAGAAACAGCCCCCAGGGACCTCCACAACAGCCCCGCTCCATCCCCAGGGCCGGAAAGCTGCGGGACCCCCACAGCTCCCAGCCCCCCATGCCCCGGCTTCGCAGCACCCCACACTCCCAGCCATCTCGCAGCCCCACTGCCCAGCGCTCGCACCCGCCCCCCGCATTCCCCCGCAGCACCCGGCCCCACTGCCCAGAGCCTCGGGGGGCCGCAGACCCCCAGCCCCGCTCCCCGGGCTCTGCAGCGCCCCCCAGACCCGCGCCGCGCCCGCTCACCCTCACCTCCTCCCGCTCGGCCGCCGCCATTGCCGGCTGCAGCTCCGCCTCACGCCCTGGGCCCGCCTCCGCCGCAGCCAATCAGCGCACGGCTCCCCCGCGCGGGGCACGCTGGGACCTGTAGTCCGGCCTCGGGCACATGCGCAAGGCCGGGAGCGTGAAAGGGGGGGGGCAGCGGGACCCCCGTGAGGGGCGGGGCCTTTCCTCATGGAGGAGCCGCCCCCCATGGGATCCCAGAGGCACCGGATGGGCTGGGGTGAAGGGACCTTAAAGCTCCTCCAGCTCCAAGCCCTGCCACGGGCAGGGACACCTTCCACATGGAAGGAGCCGCTTGCTCCGAGCCCCTGTGTCCAACCCGGCCTCCAACGCTGCCAGGGATGGGGCAGCCACAGCTCCTCTGGGCACCCTGCGCCAGCGCCTCAGCACCCTCACAGGGAAGAGCTTCCTGAGAGCTTGTGAAATACGAACTCACTCCTCTAAACGAGGTAACGAGGGTTTAGTGAGGGACAAAGGCAAGAAAGCAAAAGCAACAGCGTGACCGCAGCCAGAGGCGCAAGGGATTAGCATTTGGTACAGGTTTATATACTTTCAGTATGACATTAGTTACATGCATATTCATAATTCCCGCATATAGGCGGGGGATATTATAACTAGCTTCAAGAATTTATTATCACAAGTCTCCTCCTCTTGGCGCCTGCGCACTGCTCTGTGGTGATTGTGAGCAGGGGGCTTGAGGATGAAGTAAACAGTCTTCCTCTTGTGAGCAGGGGTCTTCAAGATGAAGTAAGCAGTCTTCCTCACGGTGTACTTTTCACCTCTGGCACAGTTGGGCCCCCCAGCAACCACACAGCCAGCTATCACACAGTATCACAGTATCACAGTATGTTAGAGATTGGAAGGGACCTCGAAAGATCATCTAGTCCAATCCCCCTGCTGGAGCAGGAACACCTAGATAATGTTACACAGGAATGCATCCAAGCGGGTTTTGAATGTCTCCAGGGAAGGAGACTCCACAACCTCCCTGGGCAGCCTGTTCCAGTGTTCCGTCACCCTCACTGAGAAGAAGTTTCTTCTCAAGTTTAAGTGGAACCTCTTGTGTTCCAGTTTGTACCCATTACCCCTTGTCCTATCATTGTTTGCCACTGAGTAGAGCCTGGCTCCGTCCTCGTGACACTCCCCCTTTATATATTTATAGACACTGATAAGGTCACCCCTCAGTCTCCTCTTCTCCAAACTATAGAGACCCAGCTCCCTCAGTCTTTCCTCATAAGGGAGATGCTCCACTCCCTTAATCATCTTAGTTGCCCTGCGCTGGACTCTCTCCAGCAGCTCCCTGTCCTTCTTGAACTGAGGGGCCCAGAACTGGACACAATACTCCAGATGCGGTCTCACCAGGGCAGAGTAGAGGGGAAGGAGGACCTCTCTCGACCTACTAACCACCGCCCTTCTAATACACCCCAGGATGCCATTGGCCTTCTTAGCCACAAGGGCACAGTGTTGGCTCATGGTCATCCTGTCGTCCACTAGGACCCCCAGGTCCCTCTCCCCTACACTGCTCTCTAACAGGTCATTCCCCAACCTATACTGGAAGCTTATTACAGCTATATCTGTAATTATTCTGATAACTAGCAAGAATTTAAAACAGTGTGACCTTCCTGCAAAATTTGTTGCAGGATGGGCAGACAAGGAGTATCCCAAGCTAGCAGAGCCTTGGGAGGCTCTGTCTGAAACTAACTGACAAGGATGGTGTGAAATAACTCATTCATTTTTAGTGGGGCCACTAAAGCCTGTTATCTCACCACAGACTTACAACACAAACATCGCTCTTTAAAGCTCCTTTAGAAGACTAGCCTGAAACAATTAACTCATGTTTAAGTGGGGCCACGACATCCCACAGACTTACAACACAAACACTGTTCTCTTTCTACAGCCTAAGTTCAGCTAAAAAGTACTTTATGTTTTCCAGGCACTAGCTTTCCTTATACCAAGCTTCACCCCCCACCTTCTTTAACCTTTACAAATTCTTTTGCTATGTGACTCCATTTAGATCAAGAGATCTGAACCTTTTTAACTTGCTGTCTGGTCTTGTATCTTTAGCGTGTTTTGTTTCTGTTACTGTAAACTCGTACAGTTATATCCTGCACATGAGCACACCTATGATTTGAGAAAGCCAATACATTTATGTGTTTATCACAATCTCACCTCAATCCACCTCTGTGGAAAGGAAAAGGGGGATAAAATAAGCAGTAAATTGCAGCCTCCTTGTGACTTCCCAAAGGCTCCGGTTTCAGTTCTAAAGCCTCGTTCGCAGGGTCCCGAGGCTCAGGTTCAGTTTCCAAAGGCTCGGCCGCGGGGATGCTGCTGCCGGGCGGGGGGCGCACGAGCCCGGCCGCGGGGCTGGGCAGGGCCCGCTCCGCCGTTCCCCGGGCTCCCGCGGCCGCGAGACCCCCCCCGCCGGCCGCTCCGCCCGGTGGCAGCGGGCGCCCGGGCCGCGCGTGGACAGAGCCGTTGACAGCGAGGCTGCGGCGGCGGCGGCAGCAGCGGCTTTTGAGCGGCTTCTGAGCGGCTTTTGAGCGGCAGCGACTTCGGCAGCGGCTTCTGAGCGGCAGCGGCTTGGGCAGGAGCAGCGGCAGCAGCACCAGGTGAGGCGGCGGCGGCAGCTCTCGGCGGTCCGGAGCCCGCCCTCCGCCGCTCCCCGCGATGGTGCCTCCCCCGTCCCCCCAGCGTCCCCCCGCAGGGGCTCGCGGCACCGCTCCCCTCTCCCGGTACTGGCAGTGGCGGCGCTGGGCGAGCCGCCGCCGCTGGGTCTGGGTCTGGCGAGGCAGCGCCGGCCCCTGGCGCTCCCCGGGCCGCCCCCAGGCCCCGCCCCGCCTGGGGCCGGCCGGGGGCCGCCGCCACCCACAGGTGCCCGGCGGAGCGCGGACCGGCGGCGGAGCGCGGACCGGCGGCGGAGCGCGGACCGGCGGCGGAGCGCGGACCGGCGGCGGAGCGCGGACCGGCGGCGGAGCGCGGACCGGCGGCGGAGCGCCCGCTCCCTCCCCGCCCCGCAGCCTCCCGGCAGCCGCGACCCCCGAGACCCCGGAGCGCGGTGCTGCTGCGGGGGTGCCGTCACCGGCAGCGCGGTCGGGCAAGGTGCCCGTGCTCCTCCTGACCCGCATTGACCCGTCGGCCTATCTGCGCTCCGGGACCGGCGGGGAGCGGCGCGCCGCGGAGCCTCGGCCGGGAAAGGCCGGGAATGATGCGGCTCCGCTCGGCCCGGAGCGCCCGGTGGGGGCCGGCGGGGACCCCGCGCGCAGCGACAGCGGCCGCGTCTGTCGCACGGGGCACGACAAGGAGAGCTTCGAGCGGCTTTACCGCGTGGGACCGCTGCTGGGGAGAGGCGGCTTCGCGTCCGTGTACTCGGGGCTCCGCCTGTGTGACAACAGCCCGGTAAGGGCGGGCCCGGCGGCGGGCCGGGGAGGCGGCGGGGCTCGGCTCAGCTCAGCTCAGCCCAGCGCTGCCCTTGGCTCGCAGGTGGCGATCAAACAAGTGGCTCGGGAGCGCATCTCCTCGTGGGGCGAGCGGGTGAGTGCGCGGGGCCACCGGGACAGTGCGGGGCAGAGCGGGTGGGGGTGAGCCGGTGGGGCCGGCGGGGGGGAAAGTGGGACAGCGAGAGGGGAGTGGGTGTGGAGTCACCAGGGGACACGGGCCGGGTAGGGGTGCACCAGAGCATCCCTGGGGATTGCGGGGGGCACCTGCAGGAGGGCATCAGAGCATCCCAGGCAGGGAGGCAACAGGAGTCCCGGGCCAGCATCGGCCCTGCTGACAGTGCCGTGGTCCCCCTGCAGCCCAGCGGCACTCGCATTCCCTTGGAGATAGCCATGTTGAGGAAGGTGCGCTCCGGCTGCAGTGCCATCATCCAGCTCCTCCATTGGTTTGAGCTGCCCCACTCCTTTGTGCTGGTTCTGGAGCGTCCGGAGCCATCGCAGGACCTCTCCGACTTCATCAAAAAATGGAGGTTCCTGCCCGAGGATCTGGCGCGGGGCATTTTCCTCCAGGTGCTGGTGGCTGTGCGGCACTGCCACAGCCGCGGTGTCCTGCACAGGGATATCAAGCCCCAGAACATCATCATCAACTTGGCCACCAGAGAGGTCAAGCTTATCGACTTTGGTTGCAGCACCCTCCTCAGGGACACGGTCTACACCAAATTTAGCGGTGAGCCCACAGCCCAGGGTGCTTCCCGTACCGGGCAGTTTGTGAACAAGAGTCACGTGCTGATGACGAGGTGGCGGGTCACACCGAGTGTGCGTCCCCACGTCCGTGGCGCCACCGGTGCAGCCCCTGCATCCCTGGGGATCCGCGGGCGAGAATCCAGGAGCAGGCGGCATCTGCCTAATGAGGTGCGCCCGTATCCTGTTGTAGGAACACCTTTGTACTACCCGCCGGAGTGGTTCCGCTGGCGCTGCTACCACGGCCGTCCGGCGGCGATCTGGTCCCTGGGCGTGCTGCTGTATGAGATGGTGTGCGGGGTCCTCCCCTTCCGGTGCTGCGAGGACATCGTCAGCGGGCAGCTCTTCTTCCAGCGCCGGATCTCTGTCGGTAGGTACCTGGCTTCGCAGCAGCAGGGGAAGGTCGGGGTTTAGGGGGTGGCAGCTGATCGCCCTTGGTCAGCTGGAGGAGGTGGCCCATGTCCTGCCATCCTGCTCTCCTCCAAACCGAGTCATGGAGCAGGAGGTCTGGGTGCAGCTCTGAGCGCACCCAGGCCTGGGCGCTGCGGACGGTGGCACAAGGTAGGCAGGAGCCTCCCGCAACTGAGCGGCAGTTCCCGGATTCTCCCCAGAATGCCAGCACCTCATCAGGTGGTGCTTGTCCATGAGAGCTCGCGACAGGCCATCCCTGGACGACGTGTTCAACCACCCTTGGCTGCAAACATCCACTGCCCCAGGAGACAGCCGCCCTCCACCCTCACAGCCTGAGCCAGCAGCTGGGCAAGTAAGCTGGGGGTGCCTCTTGGGGGGAGTGTGGGGTTTGGGGGTTTTGGCAGGTTGGGTTTTGCGGAGAGCGGGTGGTTTTGGGTGTTTGGGGGTTTTGGGAGTTTGGTGAGGTTGGGTGTTTTGGGGGTACTTTTGCAGTTATTGGGGGGCTTGTGGGGATTGGTTTCTGGGTTCTTTGGAGAGCAATAGGTGTCAGAGGGACACCTCATAAGAGTTATATCTCCTCCTTGTAGCTGGGGCAGTGGTGAGGTTGGGCTTTAGTCTGAGGATAACGCTGGTAACACACCGATTGTATAGTGGTTTCTGATTAGCACTTACCCTGAGCAAGGCTGATTCAGTCTCTCACGCTCTGCAGTGAGGAGAGACAAGATCTGACAGCAAAGCAACAGACAAAGCGGCTACTCCAACACCCGCCACGAGCACTGCAGCTACTCCAACACCAGCCACAACCACTGCGGTGACACCAACAATGGCAACAGGCACCGTGGCTACTCCAATGGCAAGGACTGTCACTACAGCTACAACTCCAGCAACATGCACTGCTGCTATTCCAACCAGGGCAAAAAAAGCAGTGTGGCTACTCCAGACTCAGTGACAAGCACTGAGGCTTCTCAAACCCAAGCCACAGGCACTGCAGGTACTACAAATACAGCGACAGACACATCGGCCACTCAAACGCCGAGGATAGGCACTGTGGCTGGTGCGACCCAATTCAACATGCCCTGCAGTTAATCCAGCCCCAGGCACAAGGACTGCAGTTACTCCACCACCAGTTTTAAGCTCTGCAGCTACTCTATCTCTGGGAAGGAGCAATGGCGCTACTGTAAGGCCTGCTATGTATACAGTGGCTACGTCAACCCCAGCCACAAACACTGCAGCTACTCCAGTGCAAGCCACAATCACTGCAGCCTCTCCAACACCAGTGACACACACTGCTGCTCCTGCAGCCCCATCAACAAGCAGCGAGGCTTCTCCAACCCAAGCCCTAAGAACTGTGCCTACTGCAACCATGGCAGCAGGCCCGTGGGCTACTCCAATGCCATAGACAGATGCTGTGGCTGCTACAACTCCAGTGATGGGCACTGCAGGTATTCCAACCACATCAACAAGCAGTGAGGCTTCTCCAGTGTGAGCCACAAGCACTGCGGCTTCTCACTGCCATCCACAAGCCCTGCGGCTACTGCAACCCAGTGACTGGGACAGTGGCTACTACATGGCAACAACAGGCATAAACACTGCAGCTATTCCAGCCACTGCAACAAGCACAGCAGCTGCTGCAGTGCCAGCCACAGCAATGGGGCTACTCTAATGCCTGACACAGACACTTCCGCTACTGCAACCTCATTGACGAGCAGTGAGGCTTCTCCAAACCAAGCCACATGCACTGCGGGTACTCAAAGTACCGTGACAGACACATCAGCCACTCAAATGCAAAGGACAGGACCTGTGGCTACTCCAGCCCCATCAAGAAGCACTTTGGACAATCCAACCCCAGGCACAAGCACTGCAGCTGCTCCACCACCAGTTTCCAGGTATGCAGCTATTCCAACTCTAGGAGGGAGCACTGCCGCTACTTTTAAGGCCTGCAACGTTTGCAGTGGCTAGATCAACCCCAGGCACAAACACTGTGGCTTCTCCAGCGCCACTGACAAACACTGCTGCTCCTCCAATGCCATCGACAAGCAGTGAGGCTTCTCCAACCCAAGCCCTAAGAACTGTGCCTACTGCAACCATGGCAGCAGGCCCATGGGTTACTCCAATGCCAAGGACAGGTGCTGTGCCTGCTACAACTCCAAAGACAGGCACTGCAGGTATTCCAGCCACATCAACAGTGAGGCTTCTCCAGTGCGAGCACAAGCACTGCAGCTTCTCATTGCCAGCCAGAAGCCCTGCGGCTGCTGCAACCCCAGTGAGTGGGACAGTGGCTACTACATGGCAACAATAGGCATAAACACTGCAGCTATTCCAGCCACTGCAACAAGAACAGCAGCTGCTGCAGTGCCAGCCACAGCAACGGGGCTACTCCAATGCCTGAGACAGACACTGTTGCTACTGCAACCTCATTGACGAGCAGTGAGGCTTCTCCAAACCAAGCCACATGCACTGCGGGTACTCAAAGTACCGTAACAAACACATCAGCCACTCAAATGCAAAGGACAGGCACTGTGGCTACTCCAGCCCCATCAAGAAGCACTTTGGACAATCCAACCCCAGGCACAAGCACTGCAGTTGCTCCACCACCAGTTTCCAGGTATGCAGCTATTCCAACTCTAGGAGAGAGCACTGTCGCTACTCTTAAGGCCTGCAACGTTTGCAGTGGCTAGATCAACCCCAGGCACAAACACTGTGGCTACTGCAAATCCTACCAGAAGCACTACAGCTACTCCAGTGCCAGCCACAACCACTGCAGCCTCTCCAAAACCAGTGACCCATCAACAAGCAGTGAGGCTTCTCAAACCCAAGCCACAAGCACTGCAGGTACTACAAGTACAGCGACAGACACATCAGGCACTCAAACGCCGAGGACAGGCACTGTGGCTGGTGCAACCCAATTCAACATGCCCTGCAGTTAATCCAGCCCCAGGCACAAGGACTGCAGTTACTCCACCACCAGTTTTAAGCTCTGCAGCTACTCTCTCTCTGGGAAGGAGCAATGGCGCTACTGTAAGGCCTGCTATGTATACAGTGGCTACGTCAACCCCAGCCACAAACAGTGCAGCTACTCCAGTGCAAGCCACAACCGCTGCAGCCTCTCCAACGCCAGTGACACACACTGCTGCTCCTGCAGCCCCATCAACAAGCAGTGAGGCTTCTCCAGTGCGAGCCACAAGCACTGCGGCTTCTCACTGCCATCCACAAGCCCTGCAGCTACTGCAACCCCAGTGACTGGGACAGCGGCTACTACGTGGTAACGATAGGCATAAACACTGCAGCTATTCCAGCCACTGCAACAAGCACAGCAGCTACTGCAGTGCCAGCCACAGCAATGGGGCTACTCCAATGGTTGAGACAGACACTGCCGCTACTGCAACCTCATTGATGAGCAGTGAGGATTCTCCAACCCAAGCCTCATGCTCTGCGGGTACTCAAAGTACTGTGACAGACACATCAGCCACTCGAATGCAAAGGACAGGCACTGTGGCTACTCCAGCCCCATCAACAAGCACTGTGACTAATCCAACCCCAGGCACAAGCACTGCAGTTGCTCCACCACCAGTTTTAAGCTCTGCAGCTATTCCAACTCTAGGAAGGAGCAATGGGGCTACTCTAAGGCCTGCAACATACGCAGTGCCTAGATCAACCCTACCCAGAAGCACTGTGCCTTCTCCAACGCCACTGACAAACACTGCTGCTCCTCCAACGCCATCGACAAGCAGTGAGGCTTCTCCAACCCAAGCCCTAAGAACTGTGCCTACTGCAACCATGGCAGCAGGCACATGGGTTACTCCAATGACAAGGACAGGTGCTGCAGCTGCTACAACTCCAGTGATGGGCACTGCAGGTATTCCAACCACATCAACAAGCAGTGAGGCTTCTCCAGTGCGAGCCACAGGCACTGTGGCTTCTCACTGCCAGGCACAAGACCTGCGTCTTCTCATTGCCATCCACAAGCCCTGCGGCTACTGCAACCCCAGTGACTGGGACAGTGGCTACTACATGGCAACAATAGGCATAAACACTGCAGCTATTCCAGCCACTGCAACAAGCACAGCAGCTGCTGCAGTGCCAGCCACAGCAACGGGGCTACTCCAATGCCTGAGACAGACACTGCTGCTACTGCAACCTCATTGATGAGCAGTGAGGCTTCTCTAAACCAAGCCTTATGCTCTGTGGGTACTCCCCATACCCACAACTCCCCCCAGGTGACCCTCAAGTAACCTTCTACACCCAAAACTGCTCCCAAGTGACCCCCTAGTGACCCCCAGACCAAAAACAGTTCCCCAAGTGTCCCCCAAATGAAATCCCAGACCCACAACTGCCCTCCAAGTGCTCCCAAAGACCCAGAGCTGCCCTCCAGTCATCTCCCAGACCTACAACAGCCCCACAACTGCCCCCCGAGTGACCACTCAGACCCACAACTGCCCCCAAGTGACCCCCCAGACCCACAACTGCCCCCAAGTGACCCCCCAGACCCACAACTGCCCCCAAGTGACCGCCCAGACACACAACTGCCCCCAAGTGACCCCCCAGACACACACCTGCCCGCCAAGAGAGCTCGCAGACCTACCTCTGCCCCCCAAGTGTTTACCCAGTGACCCCCAGAGCCATAACTGCCCCCAAATGATCCCCTCAGCCCTAAAATTGCCCCCCTAGTGGCCTCCCGGACCCACAACTGCCTCCCAAATGACCCCCCAGTGATTCCCCAGACCCAAACCTGCCTCCCAAGTGACCCCCAAGTGACTCCCCAGACCCACACCTGCCTCCCAAGTGACCCCCAAGTGACTCTCCAGACCCACACCTGCCTCCCAAGTGACCCCCAAATGACTCCCCAGACCCACAACGACCCCACAAGAGATCTCCCTGACCTACAACTGTTTCCCAGCTGACACCCCAGTCAGCCCCAGACCCACAACTGCCCCATGTGCTCCCCAAGTGATCCCCAACACCCACAACTGCCCCTCACTGCCCCGCTCCCATCCCGTTCCCATCCCATTCCCACCCCGCTCCCATCCCGCTCCATCTTGCTCCCATCCCGTTCCCATCCCGCTCCCATCCCAGCTCCATCCTGTTCCCATCCCTCTCCCATCCTGGCTCCATCCCATTCCCATCCTGTTCCCATCCCTCTCCCATCCCGCCTCCATCCCGTTCCCATCCCGGTCCCATCCCGGCTCCATCCTGTTCCCATCCCACTCCCATCCAGCTCCCATCCCGCTTCCATGCCGCTCCCATCCCGTTCCCATCCCACCGCTCCATCCCGCTCCATCCCTTTCCCATCCCGTTCCCATCCTGCTCCCATCCCGTTGCAATCCCACTCCTATCCCGCTCCCATCCCGTTCCCAACCCGCTCCCATCCCGTTGCCATCCCATTGCTATCCCGTTCCCATCCCAACTCCATCCCGCTCCCATCCCGTTCCCGTCCCGCTCCATCCCGTTCCCATCCCGCTCCATCTCGTTCCCATCCTGTTCCCATCCTGGCTCCATCCCGCTGCCATCCCAGCTCCATCCCTCTCCCATCCGGCTCCATCCCGCTCCATCCCGTTCCCATCCCAGCTCCATCCCGCTCCCATCCCGTTCCCATCCCGCTCCCATCCCGTTCCCATCCCGCTCCTACCCCGCTCCCACCCCCTTCCCACCCCGCTCCCATCCCGCTCCATCCCGTTCCCATCCCGGCCTCATCCCGCTCCCATCCCCCTCCCATCCTGCTCCCATCCCGGCTCCATCCCGTTCCCATCCCGGCCCCATCCCGCTCCCATCCCATTCCCATCCCGGCTCCATCCCGTTCCCATCCTGCTCCCATCCCGTTCCCATCCCGGCCTCATCCCGCTCCCATCCCGTTCCCATCCCGCTCCCATCCTGGCTCCATCCCACTCCCACCCCGTACCCATCCCGCTCCCACCCCGTTCCCATCCCGCTCCCATCCCGTTCCCATCCCGCTCCCATCCCGGCTCCTTCCCGCTCCCATCCCGCTCCATCCCGTTCCAATCCCGGCCCCATCTCGTTCCCATCCCGCTCCATCCCAGCCCCATCCCGTTCCAATCCCGCTCCCGTCCCGCTCCATCCCGTTCCCATCCCGCTCCATCTCGTTCCCATCCTGTTCCCATCCTGGCTCCATCCCACTGCCATCCCAGCTCCATCCCTCTCCCATCCGGCTCCATCCCGCTCCATCCCGTTCCCATCCCAGCTCCATCCCGCTCCCATCCCGTTCCCATCCCGCTCCCATCCCGTTCCCATCCCGCTCCTACCCCGCTCCCACCCCCTTCCCACCCCGCTCCCATCCCGCTCCATCCCGTTCCCATCCCGGCCTCATCCCGCTCCCATCCCCCTCCCATCCTGCTCCCATCCCGGCTCCATCCCGTTCCCATCCCGGCCCCATCCCGCTCCCATCCCATTCCCATCCCGGCTCCATCCCGTTCCCATCCTGCTCCCACCCCGTTCCCACCCCGCTCCCATCCCGCTCCCATCCCGTTCCCATCCCGCTCCATCCCGGCCCCATCCCGCTCCCATCCCCCTCCCATCCCGCTCCCATCCCGTTCCCATCCCGCTGCCATCCCGGCTCCTTCCCGCTCCCATCCCGCTCCATCCCGTTCCAATCCCGGCCCCATCTCGTTCCCATCCCGCTCCATCCCAGCCCCATCCCGTTCCAATCCCGCTCCCATCCCATTCCCATCCCACTCCCATCCCGCTCCCATCTCGTTCCCATCCCACTCCATCTCGTTCCCATCCCGCTCCCATCCCGTTCCCATCCCGCTCCCATCCCACTCCCATCCCGTTCCCATCCCGCTCCCACCCCGTTCCCACCCCGCTCCCATCCCGCTCCATCCCGCTCCCATCCCGTTCCCATCCCGCTCCATCCCGGCCCCATCCCGCTCCCGTCCCCCTCCCATCCCGCTCCCGTCCCGTTCCCATCCCGCTCCCATCCCGCTCCCATCCCGTTCCCATCCCGCTCCCACCCCTTTCCCACCCCGCTCCCATCCCGCTCCATCCCGCTCCCATCCCGTTCCCATCCCGCTCCATCCCCCTCCCATCCCGCTCCCGTCCCCCTCCCATCTCGCTCCCGTCCCGTTCCCATCCCGCTCCCATCCCGCTCCCATCCCGTTCCCATCCCGCTCCCATCCCGGCTCCATCCCGCTCCCATCCCGCTCCATCCCGTTCCCATCCCGCTCCCATCCCGCTCCCATCCCGTTCCCATCCTGCTCCATCCCGGCCCCATCCCGCTCCCATCCCCCTCCCATCCCGCTCCCATCCCGCTCCATCCCGTTTCCATCCCGGCCCCATCCCGCTCCCATCCCGTTCCCATCCTGCTCCATCCCGGCCCCATCCCGCTCCCATCCCCCTCCCATCCCGCTCCCATCCCGTTCCCATCCCGGCTCCATCTCGCTCCCATCCCGCTCCATCCCGTTCCCATCCCGCTCCCATCCCGTTCCCATCCCGCTCCATCTCTTTCCCATTCCGGCCCCATCCCTTTCCTATCCTGCTCCCATCCCGGCTCCATCCCGTTCCCATCCCACTCCCATCCCGCTCCCATCTCGTTCCCATCCCGCTCCCATCTCAGCTCCCATCCCTTTCCCATCCCGACTCCGTCCCATTCCCATCCTGCTCCCATCCCGCTCCATCTCGTTCCCATCCCGTTCCCATCCCACTCCCATCCTGTTCCCATCCCGCTCCCATCCCGCTCCCATCCTGTTCCCATCCCGTTCCCATCCTTTTCCCATCCCGCTCCCATCCCGTTCCCATTGATACAGAGGGTTGACCAATGTACAGGGGGGTAGTACAGGGATATTGTACAAGGGGGTTGTACAGGGGGGTTGTACAAGGGGGGTAGAGGAATTTGCTTGCTTAAACAAAAGTATTGTCTGTTGTAAATGCCTGCTGAGCAGAACAAAGGCACCTGGTCCTATTGATAAGGAAAAGCAGACACCTGGTCCTATTGGTAAGCAGTTATTGATAAGGAAAAGCAGACACTTGGTCCTATTGATAAGCAGCTATTGATAAGGAAAAGAAGACACTTGGTCCTATTGATAAGCAGCTATTGATAAGGAAAAGAAGACACTTGGTCCTATTGATAAGCAGCTATTGATAAGGAAAAGCAGACACTTGGTCCTATTGATAAGCAGCTGTTGATAAGGAAAAGCAGACACTTGGTCCTATTGATAAGCAGCTATTGATAAGGAAAAGCAGAGGCCTGAATCTACTAACAAGGGGAGAAGCAGATGGTTTATGGCTGGGATACCGGGCCAAACCCTGAGGCCATATGTGAAGACTGAAAGGTGAAAAGTGCAAGGAGAGGAAGACTCATTTACTTCATCTTGAAGACCCCTACCCACAGGAGGAAGACTCAGTTACTTCATCTTGAGACCCCTGCCCATGACCAGAGGGGGCGATGCGCAGGCGCGGAGGACCTTCTGGCTCATTATAATACGAAGCGGGGATAGGACATGAATATGTATAGGCGTGTTGTGCAACCTTATGAATATGTATAACTTTAGAGAATAAATGTAGAGGGAAACAACACTGAGGTACGCATGACTTTGAGGAATTATCCCCGTGCGTCTCAGCGCTGAATAAAAGCATACCTACTTTACAACTTCTAACAAGTTGTGGAGTTTATCCGCGCATCACCATCCCTCTCCCATCCCTCTCCCATCCCTCTCCCATCCCTCTCCCATCCCGCTCCCACCCCGCTCCCATCCCGTTCCCATCCCTCTCCCATCCCGCTCCCATCCCGTTCCCATCCCACGTTTTCCTTTCCACATCCCCCCCCCACCCCCTCCTCTGCTCCCCCCAGTCTCGGCGCGCCCGGCCCCTTCCCGCCGTCCCCTCCGTGGCGCCGGCTCTGACGTCATCCCCCCGCGCCGCCCGCTGTCATGGCGGCGGTGCAGGCGGAGGGTCCTGTCGAGGGCTGGAGCTCACCCGCGTCTGCCCCGGGAGCAGGGTCAGGCCCCACAGCTCTGCTCCTGCCAGCGCTGCCGAGCCCTGCACTCACTCGATGGTGCCATCGGAGCGCCCCACACAGCGCAGCACGGGCTGGGCCGTTGCTCTGGCTCCGGCAGAGGCACAACTGCCTCGGGAAGCTGCCAGCGAGCAACGAGAGCTGAGAAGCGGCTGCAGAAGGGCTCTGCTGTGGGGCTGAAAGCCAAGGGTGCTGCAGGGAAAGGAAGGGAAGGGAAGGGAAAGGAGAGGAGAGGAGAGGAAAGGAAAAAGACTGCAGAGCCTCAGCCCTTGGGCTTCCTTCAGAGGAGGTGGCGGTGCTGCCCTCCATCCTGGCTGTTCTCCAGGCCTGACCTGCCCTCAGGGGGCTGCAGGGGCCTCTGCCGAGGCCAGCAGCAGAGACAGGATGTTCTGCACAAATGTCTGCCCCTGATCCTGGGCCTGACTCGGTGCTGAGAGCTCTTCTGCAGCCAAATGGGGATCGTGTTTTGCAGTCACACGGTCACAGCCTGGTTTGGGGGGGAAGGGACCTTAAAGCTCACCCAGTCCCAACCCCTGGGTGCCCAGTGGCCATGGGCACGATGCTGCCGCCATCACCAAGCCGTGGCGGTCGCTGTGGATTTGCCCGTTGTGACGGGGCCTCCATGGTGAGCGTGGGCTCTTTAAGGAGCGAGAGCCTTGCAGAAGAGACCCCTCTCTCAGGAGGCTGCATCTCCCGTGGCTGCCCTGTGCATCCAGGTACGTGTTCTTTGACTTTGCAATTCTGTTTTAGTGTTGGCCTCAAACACATTGTGGGTGCAAAGCAGGAGCCGTCTGTGTGCAGGAGCTGCTGGTGTCAGAGGAGATGAGGTGTGAGGGCCCACCGGGCTTAAAAGCATTTATATTAGTGTGTATAATTTGTAATGATAATTCATATGTTTCTGTTAAAGTAATTCAGAAAAACTAAGACACATACACACACACACACACACACACACATACACACATATATGTCTGAGCCTGTAACGCTGTGGCAGTTCTGTAAAGTCCACTTGCCAGCAGTCTTGTGGACAATTGCCTTTGTCGTTCCAGGTGGGGGGCCTCTTAGCATCGTAAACGAGGTTCACACTTCTTTATAACACTTTTATAATTCCAGTCATTTGCATACTCAGAACTTGGAGCTTTAAAGCCTCAGTCATTGATTTTGTTCCCCCTTGTGTTGCCTGGTGGTTTTCTTCTCATAAGAGGTTGGGCAGCTATTACTTGCCTGTTTGGTGTAACCCACCATCCTTCATCGTGTTTCTTGGCTCCTAAGACTAGGTAATTTTCCATCCTCTGTTTGATAACTTGGAACTTCATTATCCAAGCTGTGATACTGATGAGGCAATATTAATGAAAGGTCCCCACCCACAGCTTCTTTGGCTACTTTGTCAGCAATGTGATTACCGATATTCACTGGAGTGTTATCAAACTGATGTGCCTTAAAAGCAAATTTTGACTTTCTGACAATTTTGGAAGTCTCAGTAGCACCACCAGCTCAGCTTTCTGTGCTGATGTGTTGGGGGAGGAGGAATGCAGGGCTTTAGTGTCTCTTATGTTTGGTTTAGCTCTATTATGTTATGGTCTGTAAACAGTTGTGAGTCAGCTCTCCTGCTTCTGGATCTGTTGTCAAAACCACTGCTGGTTCTAAAGGTTTGATACTTTCAACTCTACGTCCTCTTGTCATAGAAGCGCAGCCTGCCTGGGGAAAGCCACTGACTACTTTTCTGTTCCAGAGTGGTTATTAGCATGTGAAGTACAAATACAGACCATTTTTGTCCCAGTGTATTCAATACATTTTTCTGTTAGAGGCTCTAGTTCTTTTCTTGCTTCCAGTTTTATAGGATACTGTTTCTGTCTTAGCAGTGTGATGTTTGGTTTTAGAAGAATAGTTACTGCTGCTGCATCTCGTGATTGTCCTGGTGCTCTGGCAGCCCATATTTGCAGATACACCCGCTTCCTCTGGGATATCCGGCTCAGTACCTGGTTTCTGTAACATAAAAACTCGGGCCTCCACAGCCTTTTCATCAGGAACATGTACCTGAATTTTCTTTCTTTAACCCTAATTGCTGCATGTAATTTACTCAGTGTGCTGTTATCCAATAGCAGCACAGGGCACTCAGGCATGCAAAGGAATTTATGGGTCAACATCTGTTTGCCAGTTTCTCAAATGTAAAGGAAGGCCGGGTTCCTGTCCGCCTGTGGCACCAGTGCCTGAAGCTGTTTGTTTGCTTAATTGCCCTTTACAAGTATTTATAACAGAATAAGTAGTTTCTGTTTCTACAAGAACTTTTACCTTCTCATTCCCCAACCTAACTGTAGCCAGGGGCTCTGCTGGGCTGGGATTCAAATCTTCCCCCACTCCTCCTCAGTCTTCCTCTAAAGTAATAATTCTCTCTGCCTGTCCTGACGTTCCACTAAATCTCCGCTGTTTATTTTGATTCTGAGGGCATTTTCCCTTTGAGTGCAACCTGTGGAGTCTGTTCACAAACCTTTCCATGTAATCCTTGTTTCCTCCCCTCCCTTTCTTGGGGGATAGCTACAGGCAGCAATTTTTCTCTCTCTTCTTTCCCCTAAAGATTCCAGTTTTACTCTGGAGCTTATCTTATGCTCCCTGTCCTGGGTTCAGCAGTAGCAGTCATTTTTCTCCTTCTTGGTAGCTGGTGCAGTGCAGTGTTTTGACTTTCGGCCTGGGAACAGAACTGATAGCGATGTTTTGGTTTGGCCAAGGACTTTGTGAGCCTCATGCTCTGCCAGGGAGGAGGGGAAGCCAGGAGGAAGCAGAGACAGGACACCTGACCCAAACTGACCAAAGAGGTATTCCATACCACAGCACGTCATGCCCAGGATGTAACTGGGAGTTAGCCGGAAGGGCTGGGAGACTGCAGGGTTGGAGGAGGTATCGGTCGGAGCTTGGTCGGGCTTGGGGGGGCGAGTTATCGGTCAGTGGGTGGTGAGGTGTTGTATTCTCTTCCCTTGTTATTTCCTTTATCATTATTATCATTGGTGGTAGCAGTAGTGATCTGTGTTATACCTTAGTTACTAAACTGTTCTTATCTCAACCCGTGGGAGTTGCATTCTTTCGATTCTCCTCTCCGTCCCTCCGAGAGCAGGGGGAGGACAAGAAAGGGGGGGAAGTGAGCGAACGAATTACTTGACTGGGTTTAAACCACGACACTCCTGCATATATATTAACAGATTCCTAGTTGAAACCTGACACACTATAACCCACAAAACACAATATTGTATTATATTAATAATTATATTAATTCTATCAATAATATATATATTAATAATCAGGGACTGAAAGCCCTCCCCAGTACCATTGAACCATTTGAACCATTGCAGAGAACTTGCACCAGAGCAATATTGGTCCGATTGTGATAAGTCTCCAAAGCCACATCCATTATTTTTACCAAATCACATTGGTCCTCCCCCTTAAGCTTTTGTACCTTTTTCCTTATGTTTTCCATGGATTGACTTTTTGTTAACTGGCCTAACTCTTTCCTTCCTTCCTCTGATTCGGGATCAATATTAGTATATTTAGACATCACCTCTTTTAATCTTCCCATGAATCCAGCAGTTGATTCATTTACATCTTGCTTTATTTCATATAGCTTAGACCAGCTCACTGCCTTGGGGACCGCATTCCTAGTACTGACTAAAATCTACCTCCGATATTGTTTCAAAGCTTGCCTGTCCCAGTTAGGATTGGGGTTAGGAATGTGAAGATTCACTGTGCCTATCGCTGTGCCTGCTGTTATTTGTTGCTCTACTGCGGTCCGAGCCGTACGAATAATCGTATTTCTGTCAACACTCTGAAAGCATGATGTGTAATTACCAGCCACTTGTTTCCAACTCTTCAAATCTATAATGGTAAAGGGAATCTTCATCATGAGCAGACCATCATTACGCAGAGCTTGTCTTAAAGGTGCAATCACAGTTTCCCCTTATTTTCCCCTAGTTTGCCTTGCTGTAAGGCAAAATCCTTCAGCCCCACCCCCCTATATCTCAGGTGCCTGTGCTGGTGCTTGTGCTTGATCCTCATTGTCAGCACCTTCAGCCCCATTATTCACAATACCCCTTCTCCAGGGGCCTACCATCAAATCCAAATCCTCCTCCACATTCCTCAGATGTTTAGTGCATAACTGCCCTGTGGTGCACAAAGACCAATGGCATTTAAGCAAATTTTAGTGTCTTTCTCCAAGGACAATACTGACAGGTCCTGGAGCGCAAAATGAAAACTGCAATCCTTTTGCTGTTCCAGATGATATCTCAAAGTAGAAAACATTTCTGCATAAGCTACTTCATCCCACTTTCCTTCTCGTCTCAAGAATGACATGTGACAGGATTTTACCAGAGTCTCCTGAGTAACCGAACCCCTCGGGGCTCCACCGCTTTGTTCCGGTCTCCCGAGTGACTGAACTACGCAGGGGTTCACCGATTTGTTTGCAGTGTTGTGAAATGCAACCCAGTGGGGATTTCTTCAAACCCCCCTTTGGAGGCAGTGGTACCCATGATCCTGACCTCCACCAAATACCAAAGTCCAGACAACCAAAACTAAACTGCCTTTTACCCACCGCGCAGGGCGTCCCTCTCTGCCTTACGTGGAAAGGGGCCAAAAAGAATGCCTTTTTAAAGACATTAAATCGGGGTCTCCCTGAGGTCCCGCGTTGGTCCTTCAGGCAAACTCCCCCGATGCCAGCGGGAAGGTCCCAGGGACTCCCCGGATCCATGGGAAACACGGCTGAGTGTCCCTGTTCAGGCGCCAAATTGTTACCCTAAAAGTCGGTCAGAGAAACTCTCTAAGGCTCAATTTGGACCTTCAGAAAGCAGCATTCTTTATTGCAGCGCTGGGCGCACACACGAATCCTTTCACAAGGGTGAGCACACCTGGTACTTGCCGACAGCAGCTCTATATTTAACATACTCATGCATATTCACAGCTTTTCCAGCAACTGGTTCTAATATTTGCATCCTAATTACGCATGCGCTTTCTTGCTGAGTGGGGTCTTTGGTGGGCACCGATAGTCTTCCTCACTGTGTTTACTGAATGACCTCAGTGCTTGCTCAAGCTCGCAAGGTCCTAGTGCCCAGTCAGCAGTTGCTATGTCCTTGCTTCTGCTCTGTTCCAGTCTCGCCCCACGCTGGGCACCGCTCTGCTGTCTTGAAGGCTGGCATCCGTGGTCTTATTTACTGTCTCCTTAGGTGTTACCAGTCCCATGATGTTCCTTCTCCCATCAGCCAAACCTTCCTTTCTCTCTACATGTTAGTAAGGTAGAACAATTTGGCCTATTCTCCTATGCTAGAGGCGCACACACTGTTGTTAGTGTAAGATTTAAGGTTACAATGCATTCAAAGAGAATCGGCTGCCCTGGGATTGATGGACCCCCCATTCTTGGTAGACGGGGAGTCCCTCCGAAAACTTAGCCATCCTGAAGAGTTCTGGGGACCAGCCTGAATCCCAAAATCCTCCCTGCATCCCCCCAGACCCAAAGCCCACAGCTCCAAAGCCGCCCCGGCTCAGCACAGTGGCACAGACTTGATAAAAAAGGGGTGTCCCAAAAAGTGGTGTTCCCCCAACACCTGCCCTGGGGGCCCATCAAGATGCGAACACACTGGGGGGACCCCAACATTGCTTTTGGTTCAGTAGTGAATGAAGTGGGCCAGAGGGAGTGGATCCCCCAAAAGGGGCACCCCAATAAAGGGGCAAACCAAAACCACTCTGCACCCCAAAGGGCCCTGGAAGCACCCAAAGCAATCGTGGTGCCCCCTAAATCCTAGGGTAACCCCAAATCTCCCTGAAGCAGCACAAAAGCAGGCAGGAACCCCAAGTGGGGGCCTGGGGCAGCACAAAAGTCACCCACACCCTTCCATCACCCTGCCCCCCCCAGATGAACCCAGGGACCCAAAATCCTAAAGGGGCTCCACCAAACACCCACCCCCAACTGAGGGTACCCCAGAAAAGCCGCTCCCCCCCTCCAATGCCACCCAGCCCCAAATTGCTTCTTGTTGCTCCCAAACCACACCTCATGGGGCATCCCAGCTCCCCCATCTCTGGTATCAGTGAGTTGGGGGGGGCAGCCCCAGAGTGGGGGTTGCCTAATTTGGGATGTCCCACCAAAAGACCAAGGAGGTGTGGTGGGGGATGGAGGGTAGGAAGCTCTGCAGAGGGATCTGGGCAGGCTGGATCCATGGGCTGTGGCCAATGTGTTGAGGGTCAAGAAGGCAAAGTGCAGGGTCCTGCGCTTGGGCCACAACAACCCCCTGCAACGCTCCGGGTTTGGGGAAGAGGGGCTGAAAACTGCTCATGGGAAAGGAGCTGGGGGTGCTGATTGATGGAGCTGAACATGAGCAGCTTGTGCCCAGGCAGCCAGGAAGCTCCCAGCATCCTGGCCTGGATCAGCACCAGTGCGGCAGCAGGGCCAGGGCAGTGGTTGTGCCCCTGCACTGAGCACTGCTGAGGCCGCACCTCGAATCCTGGGTTCAATTCTGGGTCCTTCACTACAAGAGAGACATTGAGGTGCTGGAGGGGGGCAGAGAAGGGCAGCGGAGCTGGTGCAGGGCCTGGAGCACAGGGGTGATGGGGAAGGGCTGAGGAACCTGAGGGGTTCAGTCTGGAGAAGAGAAGGCTCAGGGGGGACCTGATTGCTCCCTACAACTGCCTGACAGTAGGATGGAGCCAAGAGGGGCTGGGCTCTGCTCCCAAGGAACAAGGGATGGGACAAGAGGAGACGGCCTCAAGCTGCACCAGAGGAGGTTTAGATGGAGCTGAGGAACAATTTGTCCAGGAAGCTAGGGACCAGGTTAGAAAAGCTGAGGCCCAGTTAGAATTAAAATAGGCTAGGGAAGTTAAGGAAAACTGGAAGGAATTCTTCAGGTACGTAGCAAATAAAAAACAGACTCAGGAAGCTCTCAGGAGAACTGGCTACACAGGATTTGGAGAAGGCTGAGGTTCTGAATGACTTCTTTGCCTCAGTCTTCACTGGCCAAGGCTCTGACCGCACCACCCGAGTCTTGGAAGGCAGACGCAGGGACTGTGAGAATGAAGACCTTGTGCCCACTGTAGGAGAGGAACTGGTTTGAGACCATCCTAAAAATCTGAACGTGCACAAGTCCGTGGGTCCTGATGAGATCCATCCGCGGGTCCTGAAGGAGCTGGAGAATGAAGTTGCGAAGCCGCTGGCCATCGTATTTGAGAAATCATGGCAGTCAGGTGAAGTTCCCGATGACTGGAAAAAGGGAAATATAACCCCCATTTTCAAGAAGGGGAAAATGGATGATCCAGGGAATTACAGAGCAGTCAGTCTCACCTCTGTGCCTGGCAACATCTTGGAGCAGATTCTCCTGGAAGGCATGCTAAGGCACATGAAAGTCAACAAGGTGCTTGGTGACAGCCAGCATGGCTTCACTGAGGGGAAATCCTGCCTGACCAATTTGGTGGCCTTCTATGATGGGGCTACAGAACTGATGGACAGGGGTAGAGCAGTTGATGGCATCTACCTGGACTTGTGCAAAGCGTTCGACACCGTCCCACACGACATCCTTGTCTCTTAAATTGGAGAGACATCAATTTGATGGACGGACCACTGGGTGGATAAAGAACTGGCTGGATGGCCGCACACAAAGAGTTGTGGTCAATGGCTCAATGTCCGGCTGGAGACCAGCAACGAGTGGTGTCCCTCAGGGATCGGTGTCGGGACCGGTCTTGTTCAACATCTTCGTCGCTGCCATGGACAGTGGGATTGAGCGCGCCCTCAGCAAGTTTGCCGATGACACCGAGCTGTGTGGTTCGGTTGATACCCTGGAGGGAAGGAATGCCATCCAGAGGGACCTCGACACGCTTGTGAGGTGGGCTGATGCCAACCTCATGGAGTTTAACCATGCCAAGTGCAAGGTCCTGCACCTGGGTGGGAGCAATCCCAGGCACAGCTACAGGTTGGGCAGAGAAGAGATTCAGAGCAGCCCTGCAGAGAAGGACCTGGGGGTGTTGGTTGATGAGAAAATGAACATGAGACAGTTTCAGTGTGCGCTTGCAGCCCACAAAGCCAACCGTATCCTGGGCTGCATCAAAAGGAGTGTGACCAGCAGGGCAAAGGAGCTGATCCTGCCCCTCTGCTCTGCTCTGGTGAGACCTCACCTGGAGCATTGTGTGCAGTTCTGGTGTCCTCAACATAAAAAGGACATGGAACTGTTGGAACAAGAACAGAGGAGGCCACAAGGATGATCAGGGACTGGAGCACCTCCTGTATGAAGACAGGCTGAGGAAGTTGGGGCTGTTCAGCCTGGAGAAGAGAAGGCTGCGTGGAGACCTCATAGCAGCCTTCCAGTATCTGAAGGGGGCCTATAGGGATGCTGGGGAGGGACTCTTCAGTAGGGACTGTAGTGACAGGACAAGGGGTAACGGGTTAAAACTGAAACAGGGGAAGTTTAGATTGGATCTAAGGAGGAAATTCTTTCCTGTGAGGGTGGTGAGGCACTGGGATGGGTTGTCCAGGGAGGTTGTGAATGCTCCATCCCTGGCAGTGTTCAAGACCAGGTTGGACGAGGCCTTGGGTGCCATGGTTTAATGTGAGGTGTCCCTGCCCATGGCAGGGGGGTTGGAACTGGATGATCTTAAGGTTCTTTCAAACCCTAACTATTCTATGATTCTATGATTCTAAAACCAGCCCCAAAACACCCCAAAACTAACTTGTCCTGCTTCTCCGAGGAGATACAGGGTCAGAGCCTCAAAACAGCCCCAAAACAGCCCCAAAACAGGACAAAACCACCCCAAAAACACCATGTCCTGCTTCTCCTGTGGATACGGGGTCAGAGCCACAAAACAGACCCAAAGCAGCCACAAAACATGACAAAACCCAGGCAAAAAACCAGCCCAAAACACACATAGCAAACTCCAAAACAGGCCAAAACCACACCAAAATCACCTTGTCTTGCTTCTCCTATGGGATACAGGGTCAGAGCCCCCAAACAGACCCAAAACAGGCCAAAACCACTCAAAACCCACCAAAAGAGACCCAAAACAGTCCAAAACCTCCTTATCCTACTTCTCCAATGGGATGCAGGGTCAGAGCATCAAAACAGAACAAAAACAGGACAAAAACAACCATAAACACCCCAAAACCCAGCCCAAAACCACCTAGTCCTGCTTCTGCTATGGGATACAGGGTCAGAGCCCCCAAAAAGCCCCCCAAAAGAGAAAAAAGCATTCCAAAACCACTAAAACAGCCCCAAAATACCCCAAAACCACCCTGTCCTCCTTCTCCTATGGGATACAGGGTCAGACTCCAAAACACCCCAAAAACAGGACAAAACCACTCCAAAACCACCTTGTCCTGCTTCTCCTTTGGAATAGAGGGTCAGAGCCCCAAACAGACCCAAAACTGCCTCAAAACACCCCAAAAACCACCCCAAGACCACCTTCTCCTGCTTCTACTATGGGACACAGGGTCAGAACCCAGAAACAGCCCCAAAACAGGACAAAAACAACACAAAACACCCCCAAAACCACCCTAAAGCCACGTAGTCCTCCTTCTCCTTTGGGATACAGGGTCAGAGCCCCAAAACATCCCAAAATCAGGACAAAGCATCCTCAAAACCACCTTGTCCTGCTTCTCCTATGGGATACAGGGTCAGAGCTGCAAAACAGCCCTAAAAAACGCCAAAAACAAGCAAAAACACCCCAAAACCACCCCTATGGTGGTTTGCTTGTCCTGCTTCTGCTATGGGATACAGGGTCAGAGCCCCCAAACAGCTCCAAAACAGCCCCAAAACAAGCGAAAACCAGCCCAAAAGACACAAAGTAAACCCCAAAAGAGGCCAAAACCAGCCCAAAATCACCTTGTCCTGCTTCTCCTGTAGGATACAAAGTCAGAGCCCCGAAACACACCCAAAACACACCCAAAACGACCCCAAGGTCACATTTCCTGTTCTCCACTGGGACACAGGGTCAGAACCTGAAAACAGACCTAAAACAGGACAAAACACAAAACCATTCCAAACCAACCTTAAACCACCCTAAAACCACCCCAAAATCACCTTCTCCTGCCGGATACAGGGTCAGCGCCCCAAAACAGACCAAAACCAGGCCAAAAACAACCCAAAACACGCCAAAACCCACCCCCAAACCACCTTTTCCTCTTTCTCGTATGGGATGCAGGGTCAGAGCTCCAAAGCAGATCCAAAACAGCCTCAAAACACCCCAAAAATCACCCCAAGGCCACCTTATTCTGCTTCTCCTATGGGACACAGGGTCAGAACCCCAACACAGCCCTAAAACAGGACAAAAAGAACCCAAAACGATTCAAAACCACCCTAAAACCACCCCAAAACCACCTTGTCCTGTTTCTCCTGTGGGATACAGAGTCAGAGCCCAGAAACAGACAGAAAAAAAGGCCAAAAACACCCCAAAACGACCTTGTCCTGCTTCTACTATGGGTAAAGGGTCAGAGCCCCAAAAGAGCTCAAAACCGGCCAAAAACAGTCAAAAACCAGCAAAACAGGACCTAAACCACCCCAAAACCTCCTTGTCCTGCTTCTCCTATAGGATACAGGGTCAGACCCTCAAAACAGACCAAAAACAGGATGAAAACAACCCAAAACACCCCAAAAACACCTTGTCCTGCTTCTGCTGTGGGATACAGGGTCAGAGCCCCATAACATCCACCAAAAAGAGAAAAAAATACCCCAAAACCCTAAAACAGCCCCAAAACACCTCAAAACCACCCTGTCCTGCTTCTCCTATGGGATACAAGGTCAGACCCAAACCACCCCAAAACCATCTCCAAAACCCCCAAACAAACCCAAAACCAACTTGTCCTGCTTCTCCTATGGAACACAGGGTCAGAGCCCCAAAACAGGCCAAAACCAGGCCAAACCACCCCAAAACCAACTTGTCCTGCTTCTCCTATGGGACACAGGGTCAGCACAGGGTCAGAGCCTCAAAACAGACCCAAAACATGCCAAAAAAAGCCCCAAACACCCCAAAAACCAGGACAAAACCACCTTGTCCTCCTTCTGCTATGGGATACAGTGTCAGGGCCCCAAAAAAGACCTAAAACAGAACAAAACCACCCCAAAACAACCCCAAAACCACCTTGTCCTGCTTCTCCTATGGGATACAGGGTCAGAGCACCAAAAAAGACACAAAAGATGACAAAAATAGGACAAAACCACCCCAAAACCACATTGTCCTGCTTCTCCTGTGTGATACAGGGTCGGAGCATGAAAACAGACTCAAAACAGGCCAAAAACTGGAAAAAAACGGGCCAAAACACCCAAAGCAAACCCCAAAACAGGCCAAAAGCACGCCAAAACCACCTTGTCCCGCTTCTTCTGTGGGGTACAAAGTCAGAGCCCCAAAACTGACTCAATACAGGACAAAAACAACCCAAAACACACCAAAAAACACGCCAAAACCATCTTGTCCTGCTTCTGCTGTGGGATACAAAGTCAGAGCCCCAAAACTGACACAAAACAGGACAAAGACGACCCAAAACACGCCAAAAACCACCCCAAAACCACCTTCTTTTGCTTCTCCTGTGGGACACAGGGTCAGAGCCCCAAAACAGACCCAAAACAGGAAAAAAACAACCCAAAACACCCCCTAAACAGCCCAAAACCACCCTGTCCTGCTTCTCCTATCGCATACAGGGTCAGAGCCTCAAAACAGACCCAAAACAGGCCAAAAAACAGCCCACAACACCCCCAAAACCAGGACAAAACCACCTTATCCTCCTTCTGCTATGGAACACAGGGTCACAGCCCCAAAACAGGCCAAAACCAGGCCAAACCACCCCAAAACCACCTTGTCCTGCTTCTCCTATGGGACACAGGGTCAGAGCCCCAAAACTGACCCAAAACATGACAAAAACATGCCAAAACCCCCAAAACAGCTCCAAAACATCTCAAAACCTCCTTCTCCTGCTTCTCCTATGGGATACAGGTTCAGAGCCTGAAAACAGACCCAAAACAGGCACAAAAAAACCCAAAACACCCCCAAAACCACCTTGTCCTGCTTCTCCTATGGGATACAGGGTCAGAGGCCCTAAACACCCCTAAAACAGGACAAAAGTACCCCAAAACCAACTTGTCCTGCTTCTCCTCTGGGATACAGGGTCAGAGTTCCAAAACAGACCCAAAACAGGACAAATACAACCTAGAACACCCCAAAAACCATCCCAAAACCACCTTGTCCTGCTTGTCCTTTGCATACAGAGTTGCAGCCCCAAAACAGGACAAAAACATCACAAAACCACTCCCAAAACACCCCTAAACCACCCCAAAACCACCCGAAATCCATTTTGTCCTGTTTCTCCTGTGGGATACAAACTCAGAGCCCCAAAACAGACCCCAAAAAGCCCCAAAACACCACAAAAAACAGCCGAAAACAACCCCAAAACAACCTTCACATGTTTCTGCTGTGGGATTCAGGGTCAGGGGCCTAAAACATCTCCAAAACAGGCCAAAATCACTCAAAAAAACCCAAAACACCCCCAAAATAGACCCAAAAAACACCTTGTCCTGCTTCTCCTATGCGATACAGGGTCAGAGCCCCAAAACCGGACAAAAACACACCAAAACCATTAAAAAAACACCTTGTCCTGCTTCTCCTATGGGATACAAGGTCAGAGTCCCTAAACAGCTCCAAAGCAGGACAGGAAGAGGCCAAATCCAAGCAAAAAAACCCAAAACAAACCCCAAAACAGGCCAAAAGTGCCCCAAAACCACCTTGTCCTGCTTCTCCTATGGGATACAAGGTCAGAGCCCCCAAAACAACCCAAAATAGAAAAAAAAAGAGGCCAAAACCAAGCAAAAACCCACAAAACAAACCCCCAAAACAGGCCAAAAGCAACCCAAAAACACCTTGTCCTGCTTCTTCTGTGGAACACAGGTCAGAGCCCCAAAACAGGACAAAACCAACCTAAAACCAGCCCAAACCACCTTGTCCTACTTCTGCTGTGGGATTCAGGGTCAGAGCCCGAAAACAGACCCAAAACAGGTCAAAAACACTCCAAAACCCCCCCCAAACACCCCAAAACCACCCCAAACCCACCTTGTCCTGCTTGTCCTATGGGATACAGGGTCAGAGCCCTAAAAAAGACCCAAAACAGACCAAAAACAAGCCAAAACACCCCAAAAACGACCCCAAGGTCACATTTTCCTGCTTCTCCTATGGGACACAGGGTCAGAACCCCAAAAAAGCCCTAAAAGAGGCCAAAAATACCCCAAACCTTCAAAATCACAACGAAACCATGCTAAAATCACCCCAAAATCACCTCTCTTGCAGGATACAGGGTCAGAGCCACAAAACAGACCCAAAACAAACCAAAACCAACCCAAAACACCCCAAAAGCCACCCTAAGGGCAACTTGTCTGGATTCTCCTATGGAACACAGGGTCAGAACCCCAAAACAGCATTAAAACAGGACAAAAGCAACCCAAAACGATTCAAAACCACCCCCAAACCACGCTAAAACCACACCAAAATCACCTTCTCCTGCTTCTCCTGTAGGATACTGTGTCAGAGACCCAAAACAGACCCAAAACTGGAAAAAAAAAGCCAAAACATGCCCAAAACCAACCAAAAACCACCTTGTCCTGATTCTCCTATGGGATACATGGTCAGATCCCCAAAAGAGACCCAAAACAGACCAAAAATAACCCAAACACGGCAAAACACCCCAAAACCACCTTGTTTCGCTTCTCCTATGGTATACATGGTAAGAGCACCCAAACAGCTCCAAAACAGGCCAAAACCAGTCAAAAACCACCAAAACAGCGCAAAACCACCCCAAAACCACCCTGTCCTGCTTCTCCTATGGGATACAGTGTCAGACCCCAAAAACACCCCAAAACCACCTTGTCTCGCTTCTCCTATGGGATACAGTGTCAGACCCCATAAACACCCCAAAACCACCTTGTCTCGCTTCTCCTATGGGATACAGTGTCAGACCCCAAAAACACCCCAAAACCACCTTGTCTCGCTTCTCCTATGGGATACAGTGTCAGACCCCAAAAACACCCCAAAACCACCTTGTCTCGCTTCTCCTATGGGATACAGGGTCAAAGCCTCAAAACAGCCACAAAACAGACTAAAACCAGTCAAAACCCACCAAAACAACCCCAAGACACACCAAAACCACCTTGTCCTGCTTCTTCTATGAGATACAGGATCAGAGCTCCAAAAGAGACCCAAAACAGTCTCAAAACACCCCAAAAACCACCCCAAGGCTACCTTGTTCTGCTTCTCCTATGGGACGTCAGAACCCCAAAACAGCCCTAAAAGAGGACAAAACCAACCCAAAACCATTCAAAACCACCCCGAAACCACCCTAAAACCACCCCAAAATCACCTTCTCCTGCTTCTCCTGTGGGATGCAGCATCAGAGCCCAAAACCAGACCCAAAACAGGCCAAAACCAACCCAAAACACCCCAAAACCCAGCCCAAAACCACCTTGTCCTGCTTCTGCTATGGGATACAGGGCCAGAGCCCACAAACAGCCCCAAAACAGGACAAAATCAGTCAAAAACCCCCCAAACAGCCCCCAAACCAGCCTCAAACCCACCTTGTCCTGCTTCTCGTATTGGACACAGGGTCAGAGCAACAAAACAGAACCAAAAAAGGACAAAAACATCTCAAAACCACCTTCTCTTGCTTCTCATGAAGAATACAGGGTCAGAGCCCCAAAACAGCCCCAGAAACGGCCAAAAAAACCAAAACACCCCAAAACCCAGCCCAAAACCACCTTGTCCTGCTTCTGCTATGGGATACAGGGCCAGAGCCCCAAAACAGACCCAAAACAGCCCCAAAACAGGCCAAAACCAGACGAAAACCAGACCAAACCACACAAAGCAAACTCCAAAACAGGCCAAAACCACCCCAAAATCACCTTCTCCTGCTTCTCCTGAGGGATACAAAGAGCCCTGAAGAAGACATAAAACAGAACAAAAACAACCCCAAAAAACTCCAAAACTACCCTAAGGTCACATTTTCCTCCTCCTCCTATGGGACACAGGGTCAGAACTCCAAAACAGCCCTAAAACAGGACAAAAAAACCCCAAAACCATTCAAAACCTCCCCTAAACCACCCTAAAACCACCCCAAAATCAACTTTTCCTGCGGGATACAGGGTCAGAGCCCCCAAACAGCCCCAAAACCGGAGAAAAACAACCCAAACCCCCCAAAACACCCCAAAACCACCTTGTTTTCCTTCTCCTATAGCATACAGGGTCAGAACTCCAAAACAGCCTTAAAACAGGGCAAAACCAACCCAGCCCAAAATCACCTTGTCCTGCTTCTCCTGTGGGATACAGGGTCAGAGCCCCAAAAGAGACACAAAACTGCCCCAAACCACCCCAAAAACCACCCCAAACCACCTTGTCCTGTTTCTCCTATGGGTGCCACCCAGTGAGAACCCAAAACAGCCCCAAATCACCCCAACCCCCCCAAAATGGAACCTTCTGGAGGTCGCTGTGGAGCTGCTTTAGCCTGGCCTCGAGCTGCGACACCTTCTGGGGTAGGTCCAAGGATGGCGGGGGGGGGTTAAAGGGCAATGGGGAGGGGCACTGGGGTGTCCCCGTATTGGTGTGGGGATCCCAGACCCAGATGTGGGGGTCCCAGCCCCACATACAAGGGGGACATGGGGGGGGTCCCTGGACCTGATGGGGGGGGTGCCCCCCCCGCGGCCTCTGCGGGGGGGGTTGTGTCTGGGCTCAGCACAACAGTTTAACACCCCCAAAACACCCTGAAACAACCCCAAACACCTCCAAACGGGGTAGCGAAGGGGGAAGCTTGGACCAAACCAACAGGGCTTGAGCTCAGAAGCAACCCAGTGGCTCCTTCCTCCTGCTCTTTCCTGTCACTGTCTGCTCCCCTCACCAAAGCACTCAAGTAGGGTGACACAAATGAGGTCACAAAGGGCCCCGTTTTGACCCGTTGCCATGGTGACCCACCTGGGTTCTAGACTGAGGCTGTGGGAGAGCCTGCTGCAGGGCCATGAGCTGGGGCTGTCACCCAAAGCAGCATCCCTGCACCCCAACATGCTGGGTGTGGGCACCCTTCCTTATGGGGCTCAAGAAAGATGGGGTTTGGGGTCATTTAGGGGTGCCAGCAGTGTAGGGAGGGATGGAGATGCCCGTGGTTGATTGGGGTACCATGGAGTTTTGGGGTTGTTTCAGGATGTTTTTGGGGTGTTAAACTGTTGTGGAGGGGGTTTTGGGCTGGTTTTGGGGTGCTTTGAGCTGTTTCAGGGCTGTTTGGGGTGGTTTGGGACTGCTTTGTGGGTGTTGCGGGATGTTTTTGGGTGTTTCGGGA